>NW_020536274.1:0-15806 GCF_003426905.1 Ctenocephalides felis | reverse complement strand
AAAAGTCATAAGATTATTATACATAATATGGATAATAAGATAATTATAAATTCTGTAATTATTTTATTGCTCGCTAGAATAGAATCATTTACGCTTTAGATGTCACTAAAGTATGTATTCCTTTTCACAGTCGTCTTATAGCTTACAGATTATATCAGGTATATTTCATTAAATTATAAAAGGAGGGATTCTTGTGGTAAGTTTTAGTAATCGCAAAAATCGAAAATGAAAATGTTATATATCTTTACGTTTCAAAAGTTTCTGAAATTTTTGGCATACCTTCGAAAAAATAGCGGATACAATTTTTTGTCGACGTTTTCGAAAACATGGACCAACCGATTTAAACGATTCAAAAAATATTCGGTTTCTATTGATAAGGAGATGTGCTGATTAGTTTTTGGCAAAGGCATGTCTAGCAGTTTTGAAGATACGGGCAAAAGGTTCCAAAAATGGATTTTCAGTTTTATAATACGGAGCATCTGTTTTGAATAATTCAAAAATATTTTACTTGTATTGACGAAATGAACAACTTGTGAAATTTTTGAGAAGGCAGGTCTAGGGTTTCCGGAGATCAAATAAAAATGTAAAAAACAATGCCCTTTGGCGGTCAAACATGACATATGCACTTTAAATTATCAGATAATTTATAGAGATTATACTAATAAGTTCAAATTATGTATACATTTACATGGGTTCCGTACCAATGTTTACACATTAGACCTTCAATATTTCGACTCCAAAACAGCTACGCAGCGCGATTGCTTTAAAAAAAGTTCAGAATTTTTTAAAATATTCGAAATTTAAAAAAAATCTGATGTTTAAATCACTAGTTTTATATTATAATGGTAATTTTGAATATAAAATATTATTTCCATTTTGTGGATTTTCGAAATTGACTTCAAATTAAAATTTTCAATTTCGGGCATTTTTTAATACACTTTTTTCAATCATTTGACATGTTCTGGAGTAATAAAAATCGAATCGTAACTTTCTCTAAATTGATGACAAAACACCAAATTTAATATATAATATTAAAGTATATAAAATAGTAATTCGACTTAGAAATGTAGTTTTCTAGTTTTCTAGAAATTGTTCTAGATTCTCAGAAGCTCCAGTGTATTTGTATAAGCATATATTTATATTTCTTCTAATTGACTTTAATTTTATTTTATAACTTCGTTACTCCCAACAAATATAAAATACATAGTCTATTCTATATTTTTTGTTTTTTATATGTTTTATTTCTTTGTTTTTTTGTCTTTTATTGTATTTTTTTTGCATAATTCTTTATTTTTTAGCCAAAATAATAAGGTATATTTTAATGTTAAAAGCTGTCTTTAAAAATTCAAAATTTCACAAATTTTAAATTTATTTCAATATTTTAAAAAATGTTGAAAATTTAAAATATTATAATATTATTTTTTCCTAAATAGGAGAGACTATTTCCTGTTTTGGTTATGTAATTTTCAATTAATCGATTTAATTATACAATATTTATAGAGTTCTACCGAGCTTTTGCAAATCACAGAGACTTACATTTTAATATTAATACCACTTTTAACATGAACCATTTGTTATATTTATATATTATATTATATTATTTATATATTATATTATATTATTATTTATAGTCCTAAATCATATATTTATATTTCATTCATTATGCATGATTTTTTAAGAATCATATTTTCAAATTCATTGATTATTTATAATTAATTTACCATATTTAAATTTGATTAAAAAAAAACATTCCTACTTATATTTTTTTTCGACAACTATTATTTTACATCTAAATTTATTATTTTCTTAATTGTTCAGAACCTTTAGTGAACGAGTTCAGCGAGCAATTTACTAAATATGTGTAAAAATAGAATGTTATCTCACGGATACAAAGGTTTATCAAACTCTATCGCATATGGACTAATTTTCCAAAAATCTTTTGTACGTGACCTTTAATAGTTTGAAAAAATTAAAAATCTATTTTATACACACAGTTTACAATTTACAAAACAACCCAGAATTATTCACGAAAGAGATTTTCAAACAAGTGTAAGCCATATGTCTAAATTCCAGCCTAGGTAATACCTTATGGAAAGTATTATTTTTGCTTGAATTTCCATCTGATAACATGTGGTCATCCGATGTTCCAAAATGCCCATCGAAACGTGTCTGTAATAAAATCTCGACAAAAGTTTGCACCTAATAAACAGATGAAAATAATTTTTATTATTACTTTCGTGAGAATGAACCAAGAAAAAGTATTTCGTCTTTTCGTTATTTCGTGGACATGTGGCTATTTAAAATTTCGTAAAAATTACGTGGGCGTAATTTAAACATGTTTTGTGTTACGGTCGTGCGAAAGTTCGTGCAATTAACTCATGTACCGGCGATGGTGTTTGAATCGAAATATTTCACGTTTTTCGGAATAGACACATGTGTTGCAAGAAAACATGTGTAGTAACAATCAATTGTTATATAAACTAGTGGTGCATGGCATTGTGCCTTAAGGCAAATTGCTGGAACTTCCCGTACCGGAAACTAAATTATTAAAAAAAACTTTGCAAAACTTAGAAAAAATTAGATATTTGAGAAATTGTGAAATTTTTGAAAAAAATTGACTTTTTGAAAATTTTGTTCTTTTATATTTTGATTTTTTTGAAATTTTGAACATTTATTTTAAGCACTTGCACTGCATTGCTGATTGGTACGGAACCCATATAAATGTACACATCATTTGTACTTATTATTAAAATATCTATAAATATGTGATAATTTGACGTTGATATGTCTAATTATCATTTTTGTCCGTCAAATGGCATTTTTTCTCACTTTTTTATTGCGCCTCCAAAACCACTAAACCTGCCTTCCCGAAAATTCCATCAGTTCTTCATTTCGTCAATAGAAATAAAATGTTTTTTGAATAACACAAATCGAAATCTCCATTCTCTCAAAAAATCAATTATCATTTTTGGCACCTTTTGCCTCATATCTTCGAAACGGCTCGAACTGCCTTTACCAAAAACTTATCAACACGTTCTCGAAATCGTCGAAGAAAATTTGTATCCGCAGACACACACACATACATACGCACATTTATACATACACATATTTATACATTCACACACCTTTATACACACACATACATCATTTTTTCTAAGGTATGCCAAAATGTTCAGAAACTTCTGAAACGTGAAGATATGCAAAAAAAAAATATTTTCGATTTTTTTGCGATTACTATAACTAACCCTACGGGAAGTTAAAAATTCCCATTTACAAAACATCTGAAAAAGGATATTTGATATACTAAAAGTTGATTTTAGAATATTTAAAAATACCTAGTTAAAATGAAAGCTCTGTGAATTGCAAAAGCTCGGTAGAACTCTATAAATAGTGTATAGTTTAATCGATTAATTGGTTTTAAATACAACCTAAACAGTTAATGGACTTTTTTATTTAAGAAAAAATCAATTCATTCTATTTTCAATCATGGTATTTCAAATTTTTAAATAAAATTTTGTTGAAGTTTTTCTCTATCTTCAAAAAAAGTACAGGTTAGCTTATATTCTAGTTCAGAAATTGCCAAATTTTATGATTTCTATCAAAGTCTATCTAATCTTGTAATTAAAAATTTGCCAAATTATTTGAAGTCCTTCAGAGCTTTTACAATTTTATCATTTTTAATTAGATTATCAATTTGTTCCAGTCAACTTAGACTATAATTAATTTTAGAGTATAATTAATGCCTGTAATTTTAATTTCAAATTATCAAATATAACCGAATTTTATATATTTTTGCTGCTTGAATCTATGTCTCAAATTTATACATATACACCACATTTTAGTTTTATATAATAGGTTAACTTTTTTCGCTAGAAGGATTTTATTGCTATAATATTGGCAAAATCTTTTACAATTTTTTAAATAGAAACTGTATACGTGAAAAAATCTGAACCTGGTACAAACTGAATCCCTTAGTTTCTATTTTACAACATTGTTTCCAATTTCCAATAAATTTTGTTCCTATTATAATCGGATTATAGATTCGCTACACCTGTTTTCAACAGATGATGTTTCAATAATAATCCATTTGGTATTTTCCAAACAGATACCGTGTTATGAAATGCCGTCGATTTCTCATATTTAATTTCCACAAAGAGTCAAATGTCACTTATTTGCTGGATTATAGAAAGGATTGTATGAGCTAATTTAATATATCGGTGGCAGATACTAATTATAAGATTTATGTGGTGAAAAGATTTACGTTTAACTTTTAGCATATTATTTCGAAACTACTTTGAGTAAATGTTTAACATATAATAAAATAAAAAAAAAAATGTTGATGAATGATTTTATTTCATTTGCTGAAAAATTTCTTTCATAATAAAGGACATTAGGACGCGAGCAGACATATATTTTTACACAGTTAAATATTTCTCTAATTCTAATTATTAATCAGTTTCAATTGCTTTTAAACATAAATATCAGATCTAGTAAAAAGTCTAGGTTCAATATTATTCATATTAATAAACTTTTTGAATCATTGGCAATATACATGATCAATTCTAGTATTTATTAATTTCCAAAATTCATACTTGTGATTTATATTTTACCTCAAACTGTATACTTTCATCTTTTGTTAGCTAAATCGAGCTAAAATTTTCATAAAACAATGCATTTTTATTTAATTTTGTATCAAATTTCGTTCCAGTAATAAAAATAAATGGGCCCATTTCAGCTTAAATAAATAATTTTGTTGATTGCGAATTGTTTAAGAGTATTTTAAATTCTTTACATAATAAGGAGCAAGATATTTCAGTTGATATTTTTTGAAAACTTCAATAAGTTAGTTACTCGAGATTATACATTTATTCCATATGTAGAAATTTGTGAATGAAACAAAATGATAGTATAAAAATATTAAAATTATTAAATTAACCATTTCAGCAGATAACTTTTTATTGAAAAATAATCTTTTACTTACATACCATATTCCAAATATTATTTCTATAATACTTAATAGTTTACAAAACTAACTAAAGTGACAGCTAGTTTTATAAGTTACATTGGAAAAATGGATATGAAATGTGAATATTTAATAAAATAAAATATATGAATAAGTATTTTTGATTCATTATCTGCGAGAATCTTTGCTCATATAGTCGAATTTAAAATAAAATATAAAAATACTTAAAAATTATGAGTGATTTTTATTACCAGATAAAACTTTATGTTTGAGCAATTTGTCATGGGTAAGACTAAAATATATTGTAATACTTTTCGAGATAGAGGCGTCTCTGTTTCAGGTAATCATTGCCAATTATGTCATTAATTAGCTCCACGTTCCGACAAATACCTTTGCAGGTGAAATATGATGTATGGATTCTGTTCGTGAAAAGGTCACTTTTGTAAAATGAATATATGTACAAAATTAAAAATATTTAATCTTATTTTTGAAGCACTAGACTTCTTTTTATGCAGTGGATTTTAAATTAAATTTACTTCTATTCTAACTGTTTTTCCCTATTTTCATGTAACAATAGCTCATAGGATTTTATTGTATTATAGCCTGATTGCTAGTTTAAGGAAATAAAAAAAATTGCAATTTTAACATGAAAAATTAATTAAAATCAGCTAAATTAAAATAAATTTTTATATACTCATAGAAGTAAAACACTCAATGATCAAGTACTTTTACTTTGCATTGTTTAATTTTATTTGACCACCAAATCTTCCTAGAAACTCCATCCAAATAATCATGAAAAACTCATCTACATTGAAATCAACACTTAATGATTCTAATCCTTATCTATTTATTGAATTATTAACAATTTCAATAAGATGAATGAGATTTTAAAAAATTGTGATTTAAAATGCCTTAGTTTTTTTGATCCTTGTCATATATTTGATATTTTGGCAACTTGTCAAAATAACACTTCTATATAGTTCATTATGATTTCTAAAGAATAATTTTGTGAAAGCTTAATAAAGTATTTGCATAAACAAAATGATTAATGAACGAGCAATTAAAACGAAAATATGCCTCGAGCTTATTTTAAATCGTATAATTATATCGCGTTTAAGAATCAGGTGTTTAATAATACATATTTTTCTCAAGCTTTCAAATTAAAAAAAAAATTGAAAAAGATTTTATTTTAATGTAATGTTTAAAATAATTAAATTTTGATATCACATAATATTTTGAATATTTACAAATATTTTAAGCAGCATTTGTATCATTTTTTATTATAATTTTTTTAAACATATATATTTAAATTATTACTTAATTTTATTTAATTCTTCGAAAATAAAAATTCAAATCCTTCGGAACTTTGCAGTTTTATAATCTGTCTGCGCTCTTTTTATTACCTACCTGTATAAGTATAAATTTCAGGAAATTTTTGTGGATTTTGTCGATCAAACTTCCAAAGTTTGCACAGACAGGACTGAGAAAAACCAAAAGATTTGTTATAAGTTTATATGACACCTGTTTGTAAGGAAATTCCGTGATTTATAGAAAGGTACCTAGATTTTGCAAAATAATGCAACTGGTCGGCTATTTTACTCAGAAGAATATGGATAAAATAGTAAAGCTACATTTATTTAAATAATTGTAATAATTTTATATAACGATTTAAGTAAAGTTTATATATACGATTTAAGTAAAGAACTTTCGCAAAATATAAAATGTTTACTGAAAAACCAGCGTGATTATTAAATAATAAAATATAATTCACAATAAATAAAAAATGTTCAAATAAAAGTTTCTTTATTAACAAATACTTTTACATAATTATTTTTTTATAAATCATTTGCTAACTAGTGGGGCGCATGGCATCGTGCCTTAAGGCAAATTGCTCGAACTTTCCGCACCAAAAATTTTTTTTTTAAAAGGTTAACATTTTTGAAAAAAAAAATTACTCTGAAAAAATAGATTTTTGAGAAACTATAAATTTTTGACAAAAATTTACTTTTTCTGAAAAAAAAGACTTTTTGAAAGGAAATTTATATTGAAACATTTTGGAAATTCTGAACTTTTTTTCCAACCAATCACTTTTTTTACTAGATCTCCCAAACCGCTAGACCTGCCTTCATGAAAATTTGATCAGTTCTTCATCTTGTTAATACAAGTAAAATATTTTTCGAATTATTCAAATCGGACGCTCCGTTCTCTTAAAAACTGAGTTACCGTTTTTGGCACTTTTTGTCCCATATCTTCGGAACGGCTAGACCTGCCTTTGCCAAAAACTAACCAGCACGCCTCCTTATCAATACGAATCGAATGTTTTTTGAATTATTCAAATCGCTTCATCCGTGTTCCCGAAATCGTCGACGAAAATTGGTATACGCACTCACACATACATCCATTTTTTCTAAGGTATGCCAAAATGTTCAGAAGGTTTTGAAACATAAAGATGTATAAAAAAATTATTTTCGATTTTTTTGCGATTACTATAACTTGCCCTACATGAAGTTAATTGTTATATTAGTAAATTATAAATAAATATAAATTAAAAATTAACGTATTAAGTTTTCTCTACTAAAATTTACGTAAATAATATTTAACCATATCGATATTTATTTATGATACCAAATTAACTTTGAATTTTCTAAAAATTAATTTTTATTATTGGTGAATATTTTATTAGCTGATTCAATTAAATATCTACACCAATTTATTTAATTTTTTAATATTTTTTAACCATTTAAAGTTCGATTATTAATTTTAAAGAGTAATTCTTCAATTGTAAAATTACAATTAATATCAACAATCGAACCATTTAAATTGAAAATTGAAATAAATTAGTATAGATATTTAATTGAATTATAATATTCTTCATAATATCCTGAATATTTGGGATACATTTTATTAAAACTATATAGCAAAGACCAAGAATTTAAACCTAATTCATATATACCTTTTTGAAATATGAATACAATATTTGTTACATTTCCTTATCTATGATTTGTTATATATCAAATTGAGTAATATTCCATCTAGACACCTGCCTATTTCAAAAACAATATACAAATCTATTACCCTGATATGAAAGGTATTCCCATATTGCGTATTTTCCAAAACAGGATTTCGATTCCTATTATCCTTTAAAGCTTTACTACTTGTATTGTGCTAAATACCCGTTTTATACAAACTAGTTTATTATTCAAAATTTCAAACAAGGTATATTATGAATATTTCGGAATTACCTTTGGGAAGAAATCCCCGGAAATTCCTGATACGAATTTCCACTTTGAGGGGCGACAAACAGGTATCATTGAATAATAAAGACAATTATAAAACCAGGACGGAGAAAAGATACCTGTTAGAAGAATAGAATAATGAGTAATGATGTCTTAGAAATGCTAAAATAAATACAGGTATATTTAAAAGAATATATTTAAAATAATTTCGACAATGATTCAAATTATAGTATTAGACATATTGTTTTCTTACAAAATTTTGCAAAGAAAACAAATTATATAAGAACATTTCTTTTACTATTATTTGAAACTATATTTTTTATACTTATTAGTAGTAAAATGTATGTGAAATAATAACATTTAAATAAATAAATGATAACGTTTAATAAGTTAATTTTTAACTTCCCGTAGAGTAAGTTATAGTAATCGAAAATGAAAATTTGTATATATATTTACGTTTCAAGGATTTCTGAATATTTTGGCATACCTTAGAAATAATTGATGTAGGTGTATGTAGGCATATGCACATAAAATTATCAGATGTATGCAATTATCAGGATGTGCAAAAAATGCTTTTACAAAAAAATTTGTCATTAAACATTTTCGAAACAATAAGTTCAAAATTTAATAAATAACCATTTTCAAAAAAAAAAAATTCGAAATTTTTCATTATTTAAAAAAAATGGAAAATTAAAAAAAACTCGATTTTATGCAATAATTTCAAAACATTTCGAAATTTTCAAAAAAATAGAATACTCTCAAAAAATTCCAAATATTCAAACAATTTTTAAAAAATTTCAAAAACCCTCAAACTTCTAAAAATATGTCAAAATTTAGAAAAAAATCTAAATAATCAAAAAAAAAATTTTCAAAATTAACAAATTTCTTATAAGCATATAAATAAGTTGTTCGTATAATACGCTCGTGGCCCAATTTAATAAGCACTTATAAGTTTACACTTACAGTATGTATTTATATTAAACTGTTTGAAATTATTCGGAACAATTATTGATTATTTTTGCTCCTCAAATGTTTTATTATGGTACGGGAAGTTCCGGCAATTTGTCTTAAGGCACGATGCCATGCACCCCACTAGTTTAAATGTATTGCAAAATTATTTCATCAAATTTTCATAAAAGGCTTGATAAGTAGTCTTTAGTTTAAAATATCTGTAGTGTATGAAATTCAATCTATAAATTCTGTTTGAAATTTTCTAAAATATTAAAATTGAAGCTTCCACTATGTATGTTTTTTTATTGCACTTGCAATGACCATATTAGGAATATTTATATGACGCATGCATAGCAGTGGGTAAACCTACAATTTAATTTATATTAGCTATATCTTTATCACACACTTCTACATTCACAATCAGCTAGTTATTTTTTATAATAAAAATTTTCTCGACATATTTTTTATACCTTAACAATATTTGCTGGACCAGCTAGTTTCTTATATAAAATTAATAGACAGTATAAAGTTGTAAATATATAATATAAATACATATATAATATAAATCCTCGCATTGTAATATGAAATTAAAAATTAATAATTAATAATTATATTCTAATTTAGAGTGTGCATAGACAAAAAAAAATATTTTAAAATAATGTGATTTAGACATATAGATCTATATGTCTAAATCACATTATTTTCGTCGACTTATAAGGATAGTTAGTTAAATAAATAGTTCGTGAGACAAATGAAATGAATACTTTAAAATAATGCGTTTAAGATTTAAGAAGTATGGAATTATAGAGATGGTTAGTTATCTATTTATTCTAAATATATAATATAAATTTTGTATAACCTTTTGCATAGAACGTTTTTATATAATTGAAAGAATAATATCAAATTTCAATTACTTTAATGTATTGCAAATAATAATTATGTTGTTGTATTATTAATTGAATGAGTAATACGTTTAGCTAAGTAGACAGTTGTAATGAATGAACAAATGTCCAAACAAACCAATAAGAAGCCTTTCATGTCTATTAAAACCTTCAATAACAGACTTCCAGCAAAGTTTAAAGTGATTAATTATTTAATTCAATTAAACCCCCCACACATTTATATCAATTCTTTTCCCAGTTGATATATTTCTGTGCTGAATGCTCATTTGTACACAATATATTTTTCATGTTCCGAACAATGTACAAACTTTATATAAATTAGCCACGGCTATTGTGTTTGTTTCACTTTGTTTTTATATATTCAAAGGAACATGTGTCGTAGGTAGGCCGCGGAAAGTTTGTTCTAAAGAGACACAAACCCGGAAGAATTGTGCAGACGCAAGACAATTTAACAATGTCTCGGACTTAGAGAATAATGGGCCCAAGTTGACTTGATTAAATATTACACTAGATTCATTTATTAAAATTATTTAATGTACTTCTGCTAGGTACATGGTAGTATTTTTATTAAAATTATGCTGCTTTTGTGAGAAGAGGAAATATACTGGAGGATCGTATGCCAAGAGATAACAAAATATATGCCAAAAGTCAAAATTATACCTAACTATTAAAAACTATTAGAGAGACCTTTAATATGGACATTTTCAAATTTCTTTGCTCCCAGGGGCTCAAAATCTTCTCAATTGATAAAAAATTCTCTGAAAGTTTTAGCTCTTAATATTAACTTTAAGATAGTTCATACTCCAACTAAAGTTTCTTGGTTATTCTTTTTAAGTAAATGCTTATTTTATAAAATATATCAAAATTTTGTTGCAAATTTTTTAATTAAAATCAAAATAAGCGAATACAAGGTTGTATGTATTTTCAAAATTTTGATGCATGCACTGCTAAGTTGAAAAATTCTAAAAAACAAATGAGATTTTATTCATTTATAAGATAGTCAGGTTGAAGTTCGGACTATCTTAAAGTTCATATTAAGAGCTAAAACTTTCAGAGATTTTTCTTTCATTTTCCCACATCATGGGAGCAAAAAAAATCATAAATATCCATATTAAGGACCACCCTAATTTTATATGGTATGTATATGTCTCTAAGTTGACTTTTTTTAACCTCATTTTTTATTTGAAGTACCTCATAGAATCAAATTTTCATATATTGTAAAAGTATTCTCATGCAAGAGCATTTATTAACATTCCGTAGGGTAAGTTATTGTAATAATCCAAAAATTAAAATTAAAAGTTTTCGCATATCTTCACGTTTTGAAGGTTTCTGAACATTTTGGCATACCTTTGAAAAATATGATGTATATGATGTATGTGTGTATGTACGGACACAATTTTTGTCCACGTTTTCAGTAGCATGGATCAACCGATTTGAAACATTAAAAAAGCAATCGATTTGTATCGATTAGAAGACATGCTGATTAGTTTTCGGCAAAAGTCGGTTCAGTCGTTTCGGAGATATGAAGCAATGAGTGCTGAAAATGTAAATTGAGTTTTTCAGAGAAAATAGCATCCGATTTGAATAATTCAAAAAACATTCAAATTATCATGATCGGAACAAGCGGTGATTAGTTTTTGGCAAATGCAAGTTCAGCCGTTTTTGAAACACGGAACCAGATATGCAAAAAATGGCAGTTTTTAAAACAGAAAAAACTTCCGATTTAAATTATTTAGAAAACCTTTTGTTTGTATAGCCAAAATGATTGTTTTTGGTGAACACAGTAATTTTTTTTTTCATTTTTTTTAATATCGAAAACAATTCCGGTTTTATTTTCTAGATAAAATTATAAAGCTCACTTATATACTTAGAATTTCACTTATAATATATTCATAACATTTAATATTTTTTGAATATTTTTTTACTGTACGGGAATTTCCAGTAATATGCCTTAAGGCACATTATTGCAATATGACTTTTCAAAAAAAAAATTTTTTTTACATTTAAAGCGTTGATGGTGGTCCCTAAGAACTGGGGCACGTGTTCAATGTACTATTACTAAATGATACAAACTGACAATTAATTATAGTGTATAGAATAAATATGGTGTATAGAGGAATTTACCATATATTGCATATATATATATATATATATATATATATATATTTCGAGTTGAAATTTTTCCCTGCCTGAGATTTTCTCTTTAGTCTCGAGGGCAAATCAAATTCATTCATTTACAAGAAGTGACACATTCATAAAGAACTGATATGTGCACGGTCTGTACTTGAGAGTAACTGGACCCGGAACTCTAATTATTCAATCCGAAACTGATAATTATATGATTTATAAACAGACGGATAAAAATAAAACGTGGACAATCAAAACTTTTAACGTACTTGCGACTCATCGCCCGGAATTACATACTGACCAGGTTGGGCGGCTAAGTGTGCGTTTTTGGTGGTGAGAGATAATGGACAATATCGAAAATTAAAAAAAATTATATATATATATATATATATATGTATATATATATATATATATATATATATATAGGGTACAGCAGGGCACATAGCTATGCGGGTAAAAAGAATCACAACCGACATCTGAAAAACAAGTGAAGTTAAGAATTTTCTAACAACAATATTTGAAAGTAGAGAGATAAAGATGTATAACCAGCCATCACCTTGATTTTTACGACATTACTACTAAGAGATAAACGACCATGCTTAAAAACCCACAACAAAAGTATTTTCTTTCGTTGTTAGTTTTTTTGGTTGTGAGCACTGTTGTTTAGTTTTTGAAATATCAATAAAATGTTTAAGTAGTCATTATTTAATTGTTTTATAAAATGTATAATTAATTTTATGTTAGATTCAATAGTTTTATATATAATATATATATATATATATATATAAATTCTATAAAAGCTTACACGTAGATGGTTTTAAAAGAACCAACTGAACCTTTACCCTGCCAAAGTTGTTGACAGTAAAAAAGTTAATAAAAAAGTAACTTAAATTATAGAAAGCAATTTCACAAAAGATAAATTAAATTAATAGTAATTCTAACTCTTCTGATTAATATTTCTGACAAAGTACCAGATCAAGGTTATATACAATGTGATATAGTGAAAATGCCCCTTTAAATTTGTATTTCTCAAATAAGGTAGACATCGTCTTGTTATTATAAATAAAATGTTACTAAAAATAAGACATTGGTACTATTTGCCCCCTGGATATCCCTATAGGCATTTTTTAATGTTAATAAAAATAGTAAGTTCACTGGCAAGTGAGTTGGATGATCTGCCAGACCGCTTTTGTAATGGTCTGAATATGTTCGTATTTATATATGGAAAAATTAAATATATAAAAAGATATTTTTTTAATTGATTAAGTTGATTATGAAACTTTACAAAATGTCATAACCATTTGTTTTTCTCAAATTCACGATGCCCACGTAATTCTTACAACTTAAAATAACACAGGCCTACAATTTTTGTTTTTTTGTTTGGTGCATCAAATGCTAGAGCTGATTCTTATAGTATTTTTTGCGCTGATTTCAAATTTGCACACAATTTGTTTGTATCATCTCTAGTTTTGAACTTGGAAAGAAGTTGCCGAAACCAGGTCCATTGTAGGTCGTCACGGAAAAGAACTTTTCACAGTGTCAACTAACGTCCCAACTAAGGCCGAATGGGTCTTGTAATTTTGTATGTACGAGTAGATATATCTCATTAAAATAACATTCTAAATTGTAATACTATTTCGTACTTTCATTCCCGAAATATCATATATATCACATCTTGAAAACTAAAGCTCATAGAAAAAAAACCAATGTAATTTGGCGTTTGCACCATTTTCTTTGTTGGCCTGTGTAATAGTAAATAGAATGTAAATTGTTACTAATTTCATACATGTGACTAATCTATTTCCATATTCGTAATAATTTTAGGGATATGTAAAATACCTAATATAGAGTTCGACATAACTTTTGGCTCATTGGCCTTAAACACCTTTTGTTTCTACATATCGATTTCATTTCTTCTCCACCATCACCAATATTTTCGCACACTGTGAGAAAAGCAAATATGTTTACAGGAAAAAATAAACGATGACTTTATACAAAACGTTTCCCCAAAAATATCAGCGCAGGGCGTTTCCGCCCATTGCGCGCGATGCCGTTGCCCGAGTATGTTATTATTCGATATAAGGCCTTATATGTACGATGTAAAAGGCAATGTTACCATGAACACCAATAATTTCTGATTCAAGATTTAAAAATATTATATTTGTAAATACAAATATTTATGTACTGTCGTACTGTATCCTTCTAACAATAAGTGTTTACCTCGTCTTTAGCTATTAAGTATAAAATAAAATAAATAGTCTAGTCTTTTTTTGTACAGTGATCAGTACTACGTCTTCTATGAGCAGTTATTTTTTTGTACAGTGATCAGTACTACGTCTTCTATGAGCAGTTATTTTGACATACATCTTACACACACCAGATTGTTTCATTTTATGTAACATTTCGTTTGGTGATTAAAAGATGAAAAAAATAGCCTGCTGTAAAAATTGAATAAAAATTTGCACAATACACGTGATTGATTTGATGGTTTCCAGTTGAAATGTAAGGAAACGAATAACTTTTTACTTTCTTTGCACAATTTCACAATGAACACAATGCCGGTTTGTCACATAAAATTAACTGAGCAGAGAACAATGAGTAGCAGTCAAACAAAATATTAGTTTGTAGTGCATGCTAAGTATCAGAGATGACGCTGTATGTTTTCCGCTTTTCTGTTGAAATCTTTCTTCAATTTTCTTTGCTATAAACCTCACAGAGCCCGAGACCTTTCCAACGAATGCAAAATTCGAACGGTTCGTGCGTTCTGGAGTTACATCGTCAGGGAGGAAAACCCGACTTATTTTTATATAATAGATATAACAACCGAAATTTCTTTTTCTAAATTAATGTAGAAGTTCTGATTATTGTTATGTCACTTCAATTAATTATATTATTTGATGATGATGAATGATTATATTTGATATATTTTGATGTCATGTCTATGTTTTCAAACACATTTTTCATATTTTATACATTTTATATATGATCATGACATGTAGACTAAGTCGTGGCCAATGGTACGAAATATATAGGACACTCAGGATTACTTAAGTAATATGACAGGTACTGATTTACACATCCTGACATGAATTATTTGCAGTACATGGAATTGTTTAAAGCACGATGCATTTTAAATACATCTACGTCTTAAATGAGAGAAAAGAGGAAGTATTGAAATTAGTTCAGAATAAATGAGTTCTTATGAACGGTACTATATAGCTCGAGACATTTTTTGAATTTTAGACTTAAGTATTAATATATCTTCATTTATTTTTGATCAACAAACGAATAAACACTAATTGCGCTATGTTAATACAAGCATAATAAAATTGCTTTAGTATACTAAGGTGCAAATTGAATTTGTTGACCATAAATACACACATTTTTTGATAAATTGGTTAATCTTAATTCTTGAATTTTAATTCCTGCTGTAGTTATTAATGAACTAGTTTTTGCATGGCATCGTGCCTTAAGGCAAATTGCCACAACTTCCCGCACCATAACGAAATGTTCGAGGAATATTAAATGTTTTCAAATAGATTATTATAAATAAATACTGTAACATTGTCTAATATTTATAAATTTATAATGAATTACAAAGTTAAAATTTTTATTTGAAGTATATAA
>NW_020536273.1:0-23518 GCF_003426905.1 Ctenocephalides felis | reverse complement strand
CACGAACTTGCACTTTGCCATCAGGTCCACGATATTATTTTGTACTTTTGTGGATTTTCTGTTGAGCCAAAAGCCTTTGTTTCACTGTAGGACCTAATTAAAACAATGTCCAATGTATATTATTGAAGTAATAAAAATATCTATTTTTGTGATTTTTGAATTTATAACAATATAATACTGCTTAATATAATTTACTTGTTATGACACCTCCTTTGGTCATGTATCCTTCTAGTACCAATAGGAACCTTTGCAGGAGGTGGTGAAGGAGTATTGTTACTGGTTAACAATGACGTCAAAGTACTTTACTATTTGCAAGACCTTTCTTGACTATTCTAACAGCATTTTCCGTATTTGAAACTGTAAAAATCAATGAAACATAAATATCAAATTGAACATATTTCAGAGGTATTTATGGATATGTCTAAATATGAATATAGTGAACAATTTAAAAATAAATTAGAAAAATGTAATCAATTAGTTGTATTTGGATCTTTAATAATAATTTTTGGATGTATGTAATTTTCAATGTAGAAATACATTGAAATTATTATATAAATAAAACATACAAGAGTTTAATTGCAAAACAACATAATAAAATCAAAATTTCCCAATTTTAAAAGTTGAAAATTAAATTTAAGTTAAATAATTTTAGCAGTTTTTTTATGATTATATTTGTCTATAAGAAATTTATTCATGTGTTAGTAATATGATTATACAAGTAATTTGTTTATAAGAGAAATTAAATAGTTTTATAATTTGTTAACTTACCTGGAACTGCTGAAGGAGCTTTCTGAATGCTCTTTAGTTCCAGAGCTCTTTTTTGTTGATGTGCTGCTCTCTGCATTCTTAATTGTTGTTCCATTTTCTCTTTGATTTCTTCAGGAGTTGCTTTACCGCTGACACTTTCAACAAGTCGCTTTCCTCCAGTAGTAGGTGAAGGATCATGTGCACTTCTGACAGGAGGCAACTTACCTGTAGCAGTACGAGTGACAGGCAAAATATTCGCTTTGTCCAATCTAAAATAATTTAAAAACACACATATTTTAATATACATATACCATATACATATACAATTCCTGCTTTTTTTATTTCTTTCTTTCATCTATTACAAATAGCTTCCTACATTTCCAGTTATTTGTTATGTGTTATTTCCTTGTGTAAATATTAAATATACTATTTTTGATTTTGTAACCATGTGGTCATAGATTTAAAATATAATTGCAATATCATTATCCTTCTCTTAATTGGACAATTGGGCTGCAAATTACTTCAAATTGATAATATTTGAGACATTGTTTGGCATTGAAAACAAATAAAAACTGTCATCTGCCAAAAATTTCAATTTACTTATAAGTCTAGACAATATTGGAATATGTATAATAAATTCATGATAATGAATAAGAAAAGCAGATGAGATGTACCAGAAATCAAAATAATATATGATACAGTATATGTATGGATTGAATGATACACATATGAGCAGTATTTGACAAATTAATTCACTGAAAATATGAAATTAAGTAATAATCAGGGCCGATCCTACTTTGAATGCTACGCCTGCGAAAAATACGCGCACGCCTTAGGGGGTGTCAACACAAGATTTGAATATGAATCATAAAAATTATAGGCGACATTATTGGAGCAACTATTTTGGGTAAAAAAATCTAAGGTAATATTGTACTATTGTATTGTGTTGAAAGTACAAGCAATGACAGGCAAAAAGCATAGCGGTTTCTGTATTAAAACTTGCATGCATATCTCATAGTGTAAGTACATGTACATAAACAATGCATATAAAATAAAGATACAAAATTTTGAAGAGTGGCAATGTTATAATTTTTTAAATCATATATATCTTTTTTTAATCAGACATAAATACCAGAATTAATTATTCTGAATTTTTTCAAAAGTATTAGAGGCAAGCATATGATAAGAATTGTCAATAATATTTCATCCTTTAAATACTTTAAATTGATTGCTATCATATTATATTATATTTTATTTTATATATATATATATATATATATATATAATATAATATAAAATAGTGATACACTTACTTGTCACCATATTGTTTAATTTCCCAAAGTTCCAGTTTATCTTCATCTACCCATTCTTCTGTAACCTGTGGTTCTGTATGCTGTGGAGATTCAGCTCTTTTACGTTTTCGAAGACCACTTCTTATTGAAGTAACTTCTACAAAAAAAAAAAAAAAAAAAATTGATAAGAAATAGTTTCATAATACATAAATTTTATTTTCAACGCAATATTACCTCTAATTGTTTTGGGTAATTCAAGTGGTATAACAACACGTCTTCTAAGATACTGTGTTTTCTCCATAAATTTTCCCACGTGCCTATGTTTCAATAATTCTAAAGACATGATCTCAGTTTCTGTTGTTACCTGATGTTTTCCATCATTATTAGATGGTTTAACCGCCATGTCATCCCATCTCAAGCAAGTCCACACAATACGCAGTTGCAACGCAACTGCTGCCAATGACCGTAAATGAACTGTACGGTACAACCAGCATGTTTTAAAAAGAGGCCTTGAGCAAGGGTATGGCCACACTGCTGTGTTTGGCTATTCAAATATAAATCACTTTTGAAGAATGTTATATAACATTGTATTCTGTAGTATTTACTTAGATTAGAGACAATTCTCTTTTCAAAGTGTAACTCCATTATTTTAATAACATAATATGATATAAATAATATAATTTTGATACTAAATCTCACTTTAGATTGTTTAAAAAGTGGGTTAATTATAACTTTTTTTTTAAGGTTTTGTAGGATCAACTAGAAGAGAATTTAATCTTAATACAATCAATTTTGTTTTGTTTCGATAGGACGTTTAGTTTTTTTCCTATCTTTCACGCCAATCAGATAAAATAAAAATAAAAAAAATTGGAAGACATTTTTGCAACAGAAAAAAATCGTTTTTTTTAAGCCTCTAAAGCAGTCTTCCCCCATAAATTCATTTTCATGGAATTTGCATAATCATAGACAAGGAACACTAATGTCATAAATATTAACAATGACTCCTGTTATAATTAAGCCTATTACAGAAATGTATTTTCAAAATCAAGCTCAATAAAATAAACGGTGTAAGTAAATTTAGCAACATATAAATATTTTTTAATACTAAAAACAAAACTGACATTTTAACACAACAATGATAGAATCATAAAGGTAAAATTAACAAATATTGCTGTATTGTAATTGATTTTTCTGAACATAAATAAAATAAAAATGCTCCTCATTTCATTATGAAATGTCAAGTTTGCTTTATGAATTTAAACATAATATATTTTATGAGATTAACACAATATATTTGAGGAAAAAAACATAATATAATTTACAAGTGAGATCCCTGATTTTCTTATTTCACCAAAAAAAATAAGCTGCGACAGATTAGAGCACAATGATAACAAGGTTTAGCTAGAAAATTAAAGAGCTGTGAAAAAAATGTACTCACCTTTGCTAAGTGGTGGTAACCATTTACAGGCAATCTACCAGCATGTCTAGCTAAAGTTTTTAATTCGTGTTGCGGTAATACCATTATGGTCTTATGTTTATTCCTAGTACGAAATGAAGCTACAACTGGATACTTAATGTGTTGTGTTTTCTTCTTTTTACCATTCATACCATTATTGTTCTTTAAATAAATTTTTCCAGCTGTGTTAATAGCTGAATATATTCTTTTACTGCCATCTTCTGCAAATTCAGTTTCAGGATTGACCTCCTCACGTTTGGTTGTTTTGTTGGTACAAAATCGTCTGTTTAATTGTGCATGGTATTGTGAATTGGCAGACATGGCACTGCAAGATAGGTAATTTTTTTCCTTAGAACTATGAGATAATCTATCATGAATATGTTGACTTGATGATCCATCAATGCTTTGAACGACTCCATCAACAATGCGTACTGTTTGAGTGACAGTAGTAGTGGTTGTAGTTATTTGAGTTGTGGTGATCAGTTGCTTTGCTGGTCTAGCTCTAGTATAATATTTTGATTTATCGTTTTTACAACTCGCCTCATCATCTTTACCATTTGATTTATTTATAAAATTATCTCCTTTAACACCTAATATCATTTCATTAATAGCTTCTGGAGTCATTGTATCCATGTCGTGACTATCCAAAGTGGATTCAAAGCTATTATTTGCATCATGGGATTGATTAACATTTTTGATATCATCATCAGTGGTAATATTATTTAATGATAATCTAGGAATCTTTTCTGAGTTATCAGTAATATCTATATCAGCTTTAATATTTACTTTTTCTTTAAGATCTTTTGTTTCTGATTCATTTAATTTCAATGAACTAGTAGTATTTGCATTTTGATGCTCATCTATTTTGTTGATACATTCTTCTTTAACAGTAACAGAATTAACAGCACAACATGATACAAGACTCGTATCATATGTAATTGCAGAACTATAAGCTTTCAAAATATTATTCGTAATATTCACAGGATCTTTTTCTTTGCTTTCAATTACTTTAGATTCAGATAGCTTTTGTTCTAATATTGAAGTCTTTTTTGAATTAATATTATTAGCAGAGCTGTGCGCTGATCTCAACAATTGCAGAAGCTCTCTGCGCAAATTTAATTTCTGTATGCACAGCGGAGAATAGCAATTAGAGACAACTGAGGTGTGCTGTCCAGTTAAAGCTGCATTACAACCTGGTGAATAACATTTATAAGGCTTAGCCAAGCGATTTAAATTAGCATATTGAACTCGTAATTTCTGAATCTTCTCTGCAACGCTTTTTAATATTTCAGTTTTGCCTGTAGAAACATCACTTTTGTCTTTATTTGTCCTTTCATCATTATCAGCACCTATTTCTTTAGCTTTGAGAGTACAAGCCTTTTCTTCATTCACCTTCAACTGAATACGCCTTGCCAAAAAATCATCCAACTTACTCGCATGCGCTATTTTTGGGTACAAAACTCTACCAGGTGATGTTAAAGCTTTGCAAACATCTATTTCTTCAAAACGTGAGGCAGATATCGGTAAAAATTTTACATTTTTCAATTCTTCGGGTACTAAAATGTGCAATAAAAATGTTTAAACATTACAATAAAACATATTACGTAATTTGCTTGAAAATAACTTACAATTATGATCATTTTCACTAGTATTTCTTGATTTCAAATATTCATAAGATTTGGTATCTAAACATAAAATTTTAGCTGCTTCTTTATCTTCAATTTTCAACATTATTTGGTGAGGACCAAAGCACAATGCACGACTTGACTTGACTGATTTAAATTTTCTAGCACTTGATAACCATAACCATCCCCAAATTCCATGTATTCTGTATTCTTCACCTTTTTGTTTCCACACCTGTAACAGAAATTTTGAAACTATTTACATAACCGTTTTGAAACATTCGCAAATAATGATTTTATCTCATTACCTGATGCTTCAAACCTAAAGTGTATTTCACAAAATTATATGTGAGTTTATTGCGTTCTTCTTCATCATCTTTTTCACGTTTTTCTCGTTTGTCCAACTTTTTCTTCTCTTCTCTTTCAACTGCTGTAATTCTATGTAATTTTACATGACCTAGTTGATCATGCCAAACATTAGCAAAAACAACAGATTTAATGCAAGCCTAAAAATAAAATAGAAAATAAAAAAATTAAAGTTGTGTATAAAATTATAAATTATTTCTTAGCATAGCAACAAACTTGTAGAATAATCATAGCTTTAGAAAAATCTGAAGGCTTGGTGCAAGCGCCAACAGCAGTTAGCCAACTCTTGCGCAGCAAACTCCAATTTGGATGCATAAATGCTGACTGAATTGAATTTTCAAGGGCAAGTAGTGTTTGGCGAAGAGTATTTATCAAGTAAGTTTGTGTACCTAAAATAGCATGCATGTTAGAAGTTAATTTGATGTATATAATTGCATTCAAATTAAAGTATACCATTCATTGTGCCAATCCACTTGAACTCTGATGCTGGAGTTAAAGAAAACTTATGTGATAAATATCTTTTTTTATCTCGATCCTCATTTCTTTGTGGTTTATTGAGAGCAATTACATTTGATGTAAATTGATTAACATACGACTTGTATGAGTTTTCCAAACCAAGTTTAAAATATTGAGTTCCATTATTAATTTGCATTAATTTCTGACGAGTAACTCTGGTAGTTTCAGTCACTATGAATTGAGAAAAATAATTAATAAATTTGTAACTAGAGTATACTTTTGATATTGAATTTCAAATTACCAGTAGTAGTTGTAACTGTGGTAGTTGTTACCGTTGACATCTGAGTCATTGTGCAATTATCAACATCATTACAAAGACTGCTTCCTGGTTCAACTTCAGTAGAGTTAGACTTGTCATCTGAATTGTGAGATATATTAAATCAATTGTCTAATTATTATGTGATAAAATATTATACTATACTATATTAACCACAGATGTAACATATTTTTATAATTTAGCAATACATTAAGTAAGAATATTATATAATTATATCTCAATAGAAACTAATATTGAAATATTAAATTACTAAAACTGAAATGCATATAAAATACTTATCATTTGAGCTAGTGCAATAAGGATTAAATAAAAAAAATGTAAACAACAAAATCATCATAGGCATTGAAGAAAAAATAATATGGTAAAATATGAACAAAACAAAAACTATGATGTCAAACAAAATGAGTTTCTGTTACATCCATAGTAGCAGCTAAGGACTTTAGTGAATTGTACCTAATGATTCATCCCCAATTTTAGAAATTTCTTGGCGATCTTTTTGCAATTTTAGAATATTAGCTAAAACAATGATACACAAAGATTATATATATATGGTAATAGTTGAAATATATAAATTATAATTGAATTAACTGACCATTTTCAATTTCAAAATATGACTTTTTATTCCCTTTCAACTGATTTGTAAGTGATTCTGTAAGTTCCATTTGCCGAACAATTTCTTCTTTAAAATCAGCCAATTCTCTGCAAAGAGCTACTTCAAATTCTCTTTTATCCAATACAGACAAGAGTTCTTCAAGTTGGGGCACAGTACTATAATACCAAACTTCACTTCCATCTTCACTTTCCCTAATTTGAAAAGTATTATAAAAATATTATTTTATGTTAAATTTAATCTTCAAAAAAAATATATGTATGCACATTTTAATAGCAATAATTATATTGAAACTATGATTTTATGGCGCCAAATAGTGAAATATTCTGATATGGTTTTATATGTAAGACATAATACAAAATAATTCAGATTTCCACTACTTTATGTATTTATATATAAACATTTATTTATGAATATCTTAGCAAAATGAATAAAACCTATAGGATCTAATTAAAGTGCTAATAACCTCTATTTAAACATAACAAATATTTAGTCTAGTACTTGCAATTTTATTATCAAGGTATAATGATTTATTTTAATTTTTTGGTTAGTTCAGGTTTCTTCACATTTGCCACAAAAAATCAGCTAAATTTTATAATCATAGAAGTATACTGCTGATAACAAAAATTCATGATACAAAAAAAAAGTTTATATATGAGAAACAAAATCAAACTATCACATCCTAAATAAGTAATAAAAGATAAGAATGTTTTTCATATTTTCTCACACAAATATTCTCCTGTCCAGAAACCAATATTTTCTTCCATGTCTGTCAAAACCAAGATGCTCCTGTCGACATAGTAATCCTTGTTTCTCAATTTGGGAAATGCAATCGACAACTCCTGATAGCTTATGCGATTTACAAATAACACACTGCCAGTCTTCTGTTGGAACATCTTCCAAAGGTGGATCGACACATTCCAAATGAAACACTGCAGGGCATGTCTCACAGCAGAGAAGGTCACCCAAGCGAAAGCAAATTCGACAATGATCATCATAATGTACAGGACCTTTACATAATTTATATATATATTAGATGTCAGAGCAATATAGTTGTTTTATGCTATATATATTTATGCTATATAGTTGTTTTAGGCCAATATTTTTATGATGTAAAAACTCTGAACTTAATTTTTGTTATTAAATTTGTAAACATCCTGAAGAATTATAAAATAGGTATCATCAAATTACAAGTGCTAGATTAAAATTATAAGCAAATAAAAACTTTTGGTATCAGTAAATCGACATTTAAATGTTAAGGATGCATGTTTCAGCATGTGGTTGTCAATTGATCATGATTAGTTTGTGTTGATTACCAGTTTGCATAATTCTCTAGTTATTTATAATTAACTAGATTATTAAAATTTATTGAATATAATCTGTACAATAAAAATTCAAATGTCTTAGACTAAATCCATAAGTGATACCTGCACTAAAATTCTGTAGATTTGAATCAAAGAGACTAAATTTATTACTGCCTACAATTTGTTACAAACAGAATAGAATGATAAAGCTAATATTGAAATACCTTCACTCATCAAATCTTCTCTAACTGGATTAGTAATCAAAAACTGGTCAGTTAAAAATTGTAAAACTTTTATTCTGTTTTCCACTGATGTATATGGATATTCACAGGATTCTAGAATATTTAAAACCTTTGCATCAAAAAACTTATCACTTTCAACATACACTCGGAGAACTTCTGGCCAAGTCACATTATCAATTAAATATAATGTTATATTTATACTGTCTTTTTGGTCAAGAGGACCAAAATGAGTTTGTTGCACTTCTTCTTCTCGCAATAATGCTTTAATTAACATTATGTGAACTTCCGTCAACAATGCACTCTGTTCTTCACAGGTTAACGAAGCACAAAAATCCTCCAGCCGAAATGGTGAGAGACGAACTAATTGACGAAAGTGGCGCAAAACTTCATATATACTTACAGCTGGCATTATTAAGTCTGAACTAACAAGTAAATCTTCTGATGAACTGGGTAACTTTAATGGAGGTAATTCTCTGTTCTGTAGCCATAAGGGTTCAGGGCTTGGTGGTCGAATAAGACTTATAGTTCTTCTAGGTGTGCCACTTAAATTACTGTAACTATTTATAGAAAAATCACTATCACTACTTGCATCTCCACCTAGACTATCATCTGTATCAGAATGGATTCCTAGCTGCTCCTCCTCCAGATCGCTTTTTTCACTCGATTCATCGCCAAAATCTGATCCATAATGATATTCAGATTCCAAAAAATCAGTTACATTAGGATTATAACCTCTTCTCTGGTATGCTGAACCGCTCAATCCACCACGTCTGTTTGCTTTTCGTTGCCCCCTTGTTCGCGCCCCACTGCGTCTACTTCCATCGCTTCCCTGAGGCGATGAAGCCCTAGACGCCGAAGGCGTACTCGCAGTCGAATCAGAAGCTTTATTTTGATTCAATAAATATTTTGGTTTTTTCAATAAGTGATACTGAAATTTCTTTTGCCTTTCTTGAACTACAACCTTCGGAGGCCGCCCTCTTTTCTTTGCTCCCCTTCCTGTCATTTTGCTAAACTCCAACTGTCACCAAATACCTTCTTAGCACATGTCAAACAATAACACACTTGTATACAAATAATGACACAAATCAATTGAAAGTGAATCCATGTTTTAATCGCCTCGACTTTGCGCCATTGCAATTGCAAGCTCAATCATGTAAGAACGCTCCGGTATATGCATAACGAATTTACATATGCATTATGCTTTATTGTCTAATAAATACAAATCAAAAAACCTTTTATAAAAAGTATCATTTATTAATATTAATACCAAAACATTTAAAAAACGCACAAGCAATTTCACTGACGCGAAAACGTAGTGTGAAATTAGAACATATCGAGACATAAGAAACGCGGCTCCTGATTGGTCGAACTCATTGCCGCCATGACAGCATTCTGTTGTGACAAATCTCGATCGTTGATTTATAAGCACTTTACACAAATTTTCGACAATTCATTTGTCCGCAAAGTCAGTCATTATTAATAATTATTAAAACACTATTATTTATAATAACTTGTTTAAAACAAACACTCATATTTATCGAAACAGTATGACCAATGTTGAGCTATAAAGCCATGTCACACACATTTGTTATAAGAGAAAAAAATCGAGCAAGCAAAATTTTCAATATTCCTTAAAATTATTTTTCATTAGCACATCCTAATTGAATTTCCTTCATAAATTGCTTCAATTTCTTCATTTCTATAAACTTGGCGATGATTTTTTATTAAAAAAATCGAAAACTACCAGGCGGGAATTTTAAATATCATTACTTGTCTGTTACTTGGAATATTATTTGGAACTTGGATAATCAAATCAGAATTCTTTAAATATTGTTACTACATTTTTTTCTATTTTCACTTGAATTAATATATCTTCAAGACAACTATAAAATTATAACAGCAGCGTGCGAAATTGACATCTGCAATATGCTGTGGTTTGACATTCTGTCAGCACCATTTTGTAAACTTTTTACGATCGGGATTGATATTAAAAATAATCTTCCGAGAAATTGAAAAGTCGAACGAAGCACGATGTATTCCGTAAGCCCCATTATTACTTACGAAAAAGATATAATTTTGCCAAACTGCATGTATAAAGTTAATAACATACATCATGAAAGCACCCACTTAAAAGGCTTGGATCAACACTTAACACAGAATTGCAACAACGTGTCTCAACAGGTTAACATAATATTAAAGGTTAAACACTATTAGATGATATTCATTCAATGTACTTTCCATGATAGTCGAATCTCAATATATTTATAATTTTTCGTAATTTTAATTATAATATTTAATGCAAAAACACACATTTTTTCAATTCTAGGTTTGATAGATTGTAAGACCAATGACTAATATGTCAGCCATGAATGTATTTAATTTCTTCCTGTCATATACTTAACAAATAATGAAAATTTGCACTTTTATTTTTTAGCTTAGCCTTAAATGTCACAATCAAATCTCTTTCATTGATTTATTTTTTACTTTTAGAGGCAAGTATTAGACATGCATAAGCTTGAAGAACATCAACTAGAGATTTTGAAGAAATTAGCAGTTTTGAAGCTAGAAATGTTATCCATGAAAGAAAATTTACTTAAAGAATATAACCTAAATAATAAATTGTCTTCACCAATGAAGGTAACAGAAGTCATAACATCTAGTTTGATTGTACCATTATGATCTTTTATTATCTTATTTAAATACTAAAATTTTTATATTTATATATTTCTAATATAATTTTTCATTTTGTAGATTGAAGATTCAACTCCGATAGTAATCTTTTGTAATCCTTTGCAAATACCTTATTCCCTTTTTGCTATTCAGAAACTTTGGAAGGAAAAAGAAATTGGATTTGAAGTTAAATCTTATGTTCATTCAAGTGTTTTATCTTTATCACCTGAAGCTGAAGAGTTTATTCAACAAATAACTCAGCCAATTTTTAATGTAAAACATATTTTGAGCGTCACTTTAATCTGGAAGGATGGTATTTAGCATAATATTTTTATGTAAATTTGAGAAAATGCTGAACTTTTATTTCTTTTTTTATAGTTAACGGTTGCTTTCTATGATTTGAAAGAATTATGAAACTAAACTTTTATCTTTATTGTTTTAGATAATGTTTTAGAAAAGTTTATTATTAACAACATCAAATTATTTTAAAATATTTTTTTAACCAATAAATGTTTATACTAAACCTGACCCGTTGAATAGCATAATTAACAAATGGCATTTAACACATGAGCAGTGGTTTATAATGTTTTGGTCAGTGGTATAGTTTCTAATTTTAATATTTGAAACTGATTGAACAATTCTTTTTTTGTTTTGCTTTATAAATTAAAATAATTATCAGCTAAGGGCTTGAAGGTTCAGCATCTCAATATGAAAAATTATTTAATACTTCTAGAGTATTTAATATTTATATTTTTTTAATTTATAGTTACTTTTGGTCCTGAGTTAGTCATTGGATCAGCGATGGTATCTTCAATTAGAGGAGAAGTTAATATTTTACGCTATCTTAATTATGTAGCACCTGGTATTACTGCAACTGCTTCAGATCATGAAACAAATACTATTTTAGATGTTTGCTATAAACTGTCCAGGGCAAAAACGCAGAAAGAACATCAAGCATGTTTACGGTTTCTTAATAGCAAATTAGGAAAAAATATTTGGATTTGTAACACAGAGCAATTGTCATTAGCGGATGTTGCAGTTTGTAGTACAATAAAACAGCTAAAGAATTCTAATGAAGTTACACAAAATATGACTAAATGGATGCAAAGATGCACAGAAGTTATTGGTTATTAAAATTAATAAACTGGTTTTAAATGCTATGATTTCTTTTAATTTTTACTTTAATTAATAATGTATTTTTATTGATTGGGTTCATTAAGAAACAAATGTAAAACAAGTTTATTGGTGTTCAACATGACTGTTTTTGATATTTTATGTTTTATACTCAATAATTGTTTGTTTTTGTTGTGTTTGAATTAAATTATTTTTATGTATCTCACTGAAAAAGATTAAATTTTTAAATTAATTTGATTTTTATTAATATTTGGATGGATGACTAGAAAACTTTATTATACATTTTTTGTGTAAAACTTAAAAGAAATTAGTTATTATTCTTGTTTAATGTGTTCATATAGCTGTTTATTTTATATCTTAATTTTTCTTCCTTTTTTTCTTCATCTAATTTTAGTTTTTCATTATATTTGTTATTTTTTGTTTTATTCTCATTAATTAATTGTTCTGTGAATTTTCTTTGAAATGAAAGTGGTGGAGATATAATTGTAATATTGATGGTGTGTTAATATTTATATTGGATAAAATCTTGAAAACCCTATTCATGATATTTACTTTTACAAGTAGAAAACAATGGAATTTTTGGAAAAAATTGAAAATTGGCCAAATGAATTTTTTTTTTTACTTTTTTCATTACATCTTTATAAAACTGCTGGAGCAAAATCATTTAATCAATACAAGTAAAATGTTTTTCAAATTATTCAAATCGGGTGCTTCATTCTCTCAAAAACTGAATTACCATTTTTGCCTCATATCTATGAAACGGCTGGACCTGCCTTTGCCAAAAACTGAAATCGAATGTTTTTTGAATCATTCAAATCGGTTGATCCGTGTTCTCAAAATCTTTGGCGAAAAATTTAATCTTGCATCCATATATATTTTTAAATTATGCCAAAATGTTCAGAAACCTTTAAAACGTAAAGATATATAAAAAAAATATTTCTTTTGTTTGCTATTACGGTAACTTACCCTACGGGAAGTTAATTATGGTAATAATGAACACATGGGTCCCATTGATCTGTGGAGGCTGTGCTCCGCAGTGTTCTATACTTGGTCTACTATAAAAAGATATGGTAATGGGCCGATTCATACATTTCTTGGTTCGAACGAATCGAATAAAAACCCTGATCGGAACGAATCGAATAAAAAACCCTGATCCGAATCAATTCGAAAGTTTTAATTGAACAAATATGAACTTGCAAATCATATCACAACTGAATTTGGTGTTGCTGCTTCACAAATATATATGTTTTCTTCAGGATTTTTTTTTTTAATTCAGAAAAACAAATACCAATTGACTTGATTAGTAACCAAAATAGACCTACCCGGGTATTGCTGCATCAAATTATCATTCATCAGCTTAGTCAATTATCAACTAGTACAGATATCAAATATCGATATTTGTTCAAATTAATATATGTATATATGTATTATATATATATATATATATATATATATATATATATATAAATTGCCAAAATAAATATGAAAATGTTTCAAAACCCAAAAATTAAATATTACACACCCGTTATAAATAATTGATAATTTAAAAATATTTTTGAAAACAATATACTAAATTCGCTAAAATTTTTGAATGCCCTAAAATGTTTAGATTGAAAACTAAAATTTTTTAAAAATAGTTTCGGAATGCGACAACGAAAGAAAACACGAATTTGATTATGAGCAATCCTCGAATCGCCTCGATGTATTTTATATGCTTTTTGATTACTTTATCCACCAGGATTATTAGAAAGTAATTTAACGTAACGTAACTAATTTACGTTTAATGTAACGTAAATTATGAATTAGAATTAGATCTTTATTAATATGAATTAGATTTTTATTTATATATACGTTTCGATCTAGGTCGAGACCGTAATTTAGTGGGACAAAAAGAACAAAGTTATTTGGTTATTTGGTTAAACAAAGTTATTTGGTCGGCAACCTGATTGCCGTTAAGGGCGCAATCTGAAAATTACCGAGGGCGCATCGGTATGAAAAAAAAAGATTTTTCATAACTTTGTTCTCTAAGTATACAATATATATATATATACATTACGAAAATTCAGTACATCGATAAAAGAAGAGTATGATTTAATAATACTTAATTATATACATATAATTTAGTGTGGAACTTGTGTGTCCGTATTTTCAGCTATTTTTTTATAATCGGGAATATAATGAGAGTTTCCCTGTTCGCAAACGTTATCTAAATGTGTGCCATTTAACTTTGTTCGGTATTTTGATTTCAAATATTTCATATTTGAAAACAAAGACTCGCAGTTGTATGTTGTTGCACAATCAGTAAATTTTTAGCGCACATTTCCTTAAAATAGGATACTTATTTTCATCGACTTCCAAAACATTTTATCATTATACTATGTGCTTTTAAAATAATATCATTTTGCAAGTTTATTATTTCTAATTCCACATCTTCGATATTACTATTTTCAAAATACACTGAAACACTTTGCAGAAGATGATCATCTTCGGCAACTATAAATGGGTTTATAAAAAAACCTAGAACGAGTTCTAGTGCTGCGAAACCTTGAAATCTTGAACAAAACTCTTCTGCCAATTTGTCTATAAATTCTAAATATGATGTAGTTGTAAAATTTTCTATATTTATTTTTAGACTTTCAACAATATGTCTTATATTTGGAAAATGTGAAATTGATTTATGCTAAGGTTATCATACATTTACATTAACCGAGGGCGCATCTAAAGTTGATCGGGGGCGCCACTTTGCCGACCTCTGTTCTAGCCAATCAACAATTCAAACATTTAAAACTATTTGGTTTATTGAGGGTAGTTATATATAATGTGTGTAGTTTAAATACGGCACAGAAAAAAGTTTTAAAGAAAATAAACAAATAAATTTTTCAATTAGTATAGAGTTAATTTATAATAAATAATGGATGTACAGAGTTGTTAAAGGGGAAGAAAAGCAAGAACTTCACTTGTATATGACGGACTCACATAGACGTCTAAGTAAGGTACCTTACTTACATATTTTGCGGTGCAATGCCATACTATTATCATAGATAATAAAGACTGTTATTTTTTTGTTTCAAATTTGCATTACTGCTAACGGTTTCCGATGATTTACTGATGGTCTTTCGGATTTTAATAATTTTCAATAAAAATTATAAATGGAAACTATTTTTCTGCATGAATTCCATGAAACATTCATTTCATTATCTTGCTTAGTTTTTCTTAAGTTTGGATAAGATTTAAAAGTCAAATTACATATGACAAAAGCAATCATATGCGTAGATAAATAAGTATAAATGTTCCCAATCTATTCAATTTAATATATCAGCCTCGGGCTCTGTCACATAAACTACGTTCTTTGTGCAAAATATATTATATATTTCACAAATATTTTGCTATACTCTGTTCAACAAATTAATATAAAAAAAACAAGTTAATGTATATATGATAGTGCAAAATTGTGTTCCTTGCGCTAGCTACTGATGTAAGACCATATTTATATCCACTGATGATGACATAAAATACTATGTCGAAACGTTTGGAAAAAATTAAAGATTAACTTCTAAATCTTTGCCTTTTATTTGATGTATGCCCTTGAAGAACTTACTCATATTTCTCAACATCAAAATTAACTACTTTAACATATATATATATATATATTACAAATGTATTCTGAGTGGATAATAGATATTAATTTGGAAATATGAACAAACAACACTCTTTTTGCACTAATTTATTAAATAATAATTTTCACAAACGTTTCGAGACTAGGTTTGTCTCATCATCAGTGTGTTATAATTAAAAAAATTTTAAAATATGGAAATCTAAATTAGCATGTTGTGTTTTTCATTACACGTCGTTCACTGCACGTTGTTCTTTTAATACCAATGTCTTCGGTATTCGTATTCTCTCCTACTTGAAACCACTTGAAATTGTAAAGTCACTCAATCAGATAGGAAAAAAAAAGGATTAGGGTCCAGTTGAAAAATAGATGTCGTTAGGAGAAAAAATATTCTATGATGAGATGGTTTGTTTATAAGATTTGTTATACATTGTTGTAATTAAAAGTGTATGTACATCTATATATAAGCTACAAAGTATGAATGAGATTCAGGTATGTATCATGTAATATATTGGTATCTGTCCGTAAATTTACTGTGTTACTTGTATGGGCTATTAACATCGATTCTGCAATACTTCTTTTAAATAAATCTTGTTCATAATATAAAATGAGTGGATTATTGAAATCGAAACTATGGCTGTTAGAGATAGCGTGGTCTACAAGTGTACTTTTTTGTTGAATGTTATTATTCTTACTTTGTTTGCTTTGTAATTCGTGCTGTCTTAATCTTTTTCTAAATTTTGGCATGTTTGCCCAATATAAGATGACTCACAGTTCAAACAGTTTATTTTGTATACCACATCTTTTCTTTTTTAATAGGTGTATTGTCTTTAATGTTTGTGTATATGTCTTGCAGTTGTAGTAAGGGTGACACGGATATGTTAATATTATGTTTATTAAAAAGCCTTTTAGATAAAGGTGTAAATCTTTGTCTATATATGGAAAATTCACAAAACATTTATTTTCTGATACAGACAAGTGATTTGAGCAATGTGTGGTTATTGATTGTTTGTCTAATAAAAATTTAACTCTATTTTTAATTATTGGGACTGATTATTTTGTAAGGGAAACTATTCATGAGTAATGTGTTAATGACTAATTTGATATTGTGATTATGAAATTTTGGGTTAGATAAAAGAATTGCATGGTCTACTAAACTGAGAACTGTGGATATCTTTATATTGAGAGGTGTAAAAGAATTAAAATTAATATACCTGCCTGACCAGCTATCTTTCCTGAACCAATTGGTAATGCAAATACCGCTGTCGTTAATGAGCTGAACATCAAGAAAATGTATAGAGTTATCTTTTTCTGATTCTTGTGTAAATTGTAAATGAGAATTATAATTATTAAATTTTTGAAATATGTTCTCTATATCATTTTTGTTAATTAATAGAAGCGTGTCATCGACATATCGAAAATATAGTAGTGGTTTGCAAATTGTAGAATTCAACACACTGTTCTCTAAATCTTGTAGTACTAAGTCTGCTAAAACGGGACTTAAAGGACTTCCCATAGGACATCCTCTAATCATAGTATAAAATTTATTATTGAATTGGAAATATGAGGCCTTCAGTAGTAAATCTATTCCAGAAATGAATGTTTCGAGAGGTAGTGAAGTGTATTCAACAATTTGCAACCATCTTCTCCTAATGGCGGTGATAACTAATTTATGTGGAATGTTGCTGAAAAGATTAATAACATCAAAACTAACGAAGGAAAAATTATGAGGGATTTTGAAGTCCTTTACGCGATCTACTAAACTGTATGAATTGTTCAAAAATATGGCGAATTAATCGTAACATTTTTTAAAATTTTGGAAAAGAATTTAGATAAATTATAATAAGGTGAATCAATGTATGAAACTATAGGTCTGAAAGGGCAGTTAGGTTTCCATATTTTAAAATTTTTTTAATTATAACACACTGATGATGAGACAAACCTAGTCTCGAAACGTTTGTGAAAATTATTATTTAATAAATTAGTGCAAAAAGAGTGTTGTTTGTTCATATTTCCAAATTAATATATATATATATATATATATATATATATATATATATATACATATATATATATAAAACAATGTTGCTTTTCAGTAAGGTTGACCATACAGTCCCGAATGCAAATAGCAAAAGCCGATTGAAATAGCCCCTCACTTTAATAACTTCGTACTTTTATTTTCAATTTTACGAAAATTACTAAAAATTATCAAAATGAACTTTTTGAACGCCTTGCACAAGTGCTAATTTTTACTAAAGTTAATTATGAAGAAAAAAATATATGATCATAGAATATAATGAAGTACTACTAAAAGTCAATTATTCTGGAAAAAAAATATTCAATCAAAAAACTGATTTTGAATCATATTTAAAATATTGAGACAATGCCTCCCCCTCCGCCCCGGGTTAGCAAAACTTAAAGTTCCCGTCCAGGCTTTGACTTTCAAAAATATGGTCACCTTACTTTCCAGTAACTTATCTTTTGATTCGGATCAAAAGTCGTAAAATTTGGTTAAATTTTTTCATTTATTAAAATATAAATATTTTTTATCTCAGTCAGAAATATTGTCTGATGTAATAAAGATCACAGTAAAAAATTTTACAAATAGTTTATAATAAAGTTGATTCTTTAAACTATTTAACGAATGTTATATAAACACATACAGATATTAAACAAATAACAAAAACAATATTTAATTTTTACGTGAAATTAATATATAACGTAATTAAAAATTCGGGAAATGAAGATAATCAATATAATTGTTTTAAATAAATTCAAATAGATTATTTATTATAAAATTTCTTTAATTTATTTTTTAAATTTGATTTTTTTGATAATTTTGAAATTTATAAAAAAAATTCGATTTTTTTACATTTTTGGGGACTTGTAAATTTTTGAAAATGACCGTTTTTTTGAAAATTTCGAAATATTCTCAAATTTTTATAAGAAATCGTTTTTTTTTAAATTTTGATGTTTGATGTATATAAAAATTTTCATTTTCGATTTTTTTGCGATTATAACTTACCCTGCGGGAAGTTAAAAATGTTATTTGGCGGTCAAAAATGTTTATTGTTTATTATATGTACATGAAATTATCAGATATTTTATAGAGATTTTAATAATATGCACACATTTTATGTAATTTTTTTTTGGGTTCCGTACAAAGATTTTTAATTACGTACGATGCCATGCACCCCACTAGTTATATTTTTATGATGTTATTTCTAGTGAAAGCACAATTTGATTTATAATAACAATTGTCTAATACATTTTAATATTTTTTAGCTTTGTAGGTAAAAATGAATTTTTTCAATGTTGAAATAATTAAAAAGTGTATAAACTTTTGTTTTGTTCTTAATAGTTCTTGACGAAGTAAAGGGTTCATCCCTTATCTACGCATAACCATGCATACGCATAAACATGTATATATACATATATACACACATAAATGAGGAAAGATGGAATCCCTAATTCAAAAAATTTAAATCATAAATAAAATTTAAATTTAAAAATTAGCAAAAAAGAACTGAAGCATAGATAAAAGAAGAGTATAAAGAAGAGTGAACTGAAGTCTGTTTTGATTTTATTCATTCTATTTGGTCCAGTAACATCTTAAAACCTGTACTGATATTTCCACGCTAAAATCGAAGTAAATTGAAGTAAATGTCACCTGTACCCTATAATTTTCTAGGAAAAACTGAAAAGGACGATGACCAATGGACAAAAAAGTCACTTCAAATATACTCTTCTTCTATATAAGAAAAAAAGCGACAAAAATGGGATACTGAACTGAATACTGTTTGGATTTGTTACGGTTGCCATCGTTACCATCCTACAAAATTTTAATATGTGTGATCTAAGAACCGCAGCATGCTCTTCCCTGTTCAACTGACGGCTATTGCAGATTTGTAGTCACATTATGTGACATTTTCTTGACGTTATTTATTCCTTAGCGTGAACAAATTGTCGGAATGGCTAATGCCGAGAAGGAAGAAGCAACAATTCTGGTAAATTATTGTAAATATTTCATCCTCAGCGCGATTTTACTTAATATTGATATATAATCCGCTTGTAGTCTTTGTAAAAAATCTTCCGTAATTAACTTTTGACAGTGCTAGGTTATGTGTAAAATATATTTCGAACTATTCCCTTTTGTGATTTTTATACGTATATATTTAACCAACTTTAACCATTTGTTTTTTTATAGCAAATAGAATTTGAGTGGGTACTCCACGAGGAAGTCCATGCCGTTTTACATCAGTTACATGCTATATTAGTGGTAACTATTCCATTATATGATTAATTTCCACTATTTATTATCATAAACAAAACGATTGATTTTTAGGAGTGCGCTCACCGTTTTCCTGTGCCTTTATATGGTAATGAGGGATCTAAACAAGATAAATTTGTGCTTACATTACCACAAGAACAATTGAAGTGTGTTGTGACTCTAACAGGAGATAGCATAACTCATGCGGTATTAATGTTTTTAATTGATTAAAATATTATTGTGCAATAATTTTATAGATCTATTTGTTATTCATCCATTCAAATCCCCTAAAAACTGTTTTTTTTAATACTGTTTCATTCAGTTTTTAACAATGTTTGAAGTATGGTCAAGGAGTATTTAATAGTTACTAAAAAGGAAAATGCTACCATTTCAGTTATTTAGGCTTTAAGTTAAAGGGTATTTAAATGTATTTTCTTGGTGCAATATGTGATATTAAAAAAAAAATTCTTTTATCAAAATCCAAATCAATATAATTTGAAATATGTCGCAAAAAAACAAACAATAAGAGAAATAAATGTATTTGAATGATAGTATATAATTACCTTTTGAATTTGATATTACTGTATTATTTTTTTTAAATGTCAGATACTTTGTAGCTATATATTCTTACCTCAGATTTAGTTAGAGCTGTTTTTTTATTTCAATTTTAATGGCAAGATTATATAGAAATTCATATTTTTATAAGTTCTCAATAACTGGGTTGACCCTGCCAAGTAACATAAAATTCATAATCATTTGTTAAAAAATTTATATTAAATAATTTTTAAACTTTCTAATTTCTTTATGTACATTGAAATTATATTTTTCTATTTTAGGATATTAATTTTAAAGTTCAGAGACAGCCCAATGCTATATTCCGTACAAATATTGTGCAAGATTCTCCATGGAAATTGCAACAGGTTCAAGATGCTGCCAATCACCTACAACAAGCTATAAATCATATTGATAATGTTGACAAACATTATGAATTCAGGTACATTAGAATAGTCAACTAAAAATATTAAAGCTTTCAATAACATCTATAGTGCAGAAAATTATTTTCTTATTGTAATACTTGCTGAAAGTATTGAATTACAGAGAAATTTTAAAGTTAGATTATTTAGATTTTTGGCTTTAAATTTGACACTTGGATCATTTTTATTTGAATATAGAACTCCTCAACACTTAAATTATTGTCAATTAATATTTGAAAAACTTCAAAATGTTCAAATTGTCAATAATGCTGGATGTAGTTATTATGCAAGAATTCATAATAATACTTTTTTCATATCTACATATGTACTAAAAATTATTTGAATAATTTTTTAGGTCTTCTGAAGAGATCATGCACATTTTGGGTAACATACTTGGTGCTCTACAGCGCGGAAGAACAAGTTTAATTGTTCCAAAGAAAAGGGCAATTGATGAACTAATGAAGAGTAGGAATATGGTAATTTAACTTAACATATGATGGTTACAGATTATTGATATGGTAATTTTTATACTTCATGTTTTAAAACAGAAATCTTTATCACCAAATTTGCCAGAAGATTTGGCACTGAGTTTTTATATTCAAAGCCATAAATTGATATTTGCTGTGTATCAATTAGTGAATGAGCATGGGACAGTGAGGTTCGATTCAGCACAAGCAGAATGTTCAGTGCCCTGGCTCAATGAAGTATTAGTTCTATTCACAGTTGCACTTCAACTGTGCCAGCAACTAAAAGATAAGGTAACAGTAATTTACATTCTTATACATAAATATCAAAATATATCAAACTAATATTACAATTAAATCAAATAAGAGTTATGTCATTTTAACTTTCCGAAGGAGAAGTTTATGTTTTCATCAAAAAATCCGATTTGCTAATTTTATGTTATTTCGACATTTCAAGCAATTCTGAATTGAATGAGGCCAAATTTGGAAAAAGTATGTGTGTGTGTGTGGTGTGTGTATGTGAACAGATTTTTTGCCGTAAATTGACGTTTTCTCAAAAATGGACCGATTTCAAAAATTTAAAAACCATTCGATGAGTCTCGATGAAGACTATCATTTGTCAGTTTTGCGCTACGATCGGCCAAGCCGTTTCATTGTAAATCGCAGAAAAGTGAAAATTTTTTTGTCCACGTTTTTGCCTGCAATTCTGAATTGATTATGAAAGTTCAAAAATTGTTCAAAAGATATTAGTTGGGAATCATGCTGATTAGTGTGTGTGCCAAACACACACTAATATATATATATATATATATATATATATATATATATATATATGTATGTATGTATGCGTGTATGTGTATCTATCATGGAACTTATTTTTGTTTTAGATTTGCGTGTTCGCGCAATATAAAGATTTTACAGTTGGTTCAAGATCACCTTCTGCAATGTCAGTTTAAATACAACAGGCGCAAAGGTGATTCAATAGTATTTGGAAAGTAGTACTACGTAATAAATTGGAAAACTTGCAAAGTTTTAAAGCCTTGAAATTTAAACAATGTTTACTTGATAAGTGTTATTGACATCACAGTGTTGGAAATCAATTAGATTAATCAGTTAGGTATTTTATTTTGCAGCAATAAGTAGTTCTTGCTGAAAATTAAATAAAGCACATCCACATTATACATTTTCAATCTTACATATATTATATATTTGTATATGATCACAAATTGTTGTCAATAATTTAAAATTATTGGTTATAATTTTAGTGCAGTATGTTTTATTCTTAAATTTATAAAGCAAAGTTAGGCCAATGATATTGAAATTATGCTGAAGTATTATGCCATTTTGGGAAATTATGTACAAAAATTGCTTCGACACTTTGAAAATCTCTTGAAGGTTCTGAAAGGAATCTCTTCTATATATTTCAAATATGTATTCCTAGATTAGTTTTTTACTTTATATATGTTAGGGTGTAGATTTTAATGTCAAGGCAAAACGGGATGATAGTATTAACCTTAACTGTCTCTTAGAACAGGTCAATATCATCATCTCATTTCAGCTTGATGTCATGATCTAGGACATCCTATATATATATATATATATATATATATATATATATATATATATATACAGATTATAGTGTGTTCTTATTTACATAACTTATATTTATTCATTCCATAACACAAAATTTTCTCGATAAATACTTATAAATGAATAATTAAGAACAAAAAGGCTTTTTCAAAGGCATTCATCTAGTTTTTAAAAATTTATTCTAAATAAATCCATGCTGAAAACTTTTTAAAACATCCTTTTTGATTTTTTAAAAAATTACGGAAGCATGATTGTTTTATTTTCAATAGTTGCATGAATGCTTGTTAAAAAGAGTACTTTTTAATTTTATGTGTATGTACGGTGTGTATATATATATATTAGGGTGGTCCTTAAAATGGTCGTTTTCGAAT
>NW_020536272.1:0-30785 GCF_003426905.1 Ctenocephalides felis | reverse complement strand
AAAGGAAGATTGTGCTCAGCTAGAAATTCCAAAGTTTTATTTCTGCCGTGTTGCTTTGTTATCAAATGATGTTTCCCACTTTTTTTTTGAGTAAATGATTTGAATTGATTTTTTGATTCGAAGCCGAAGTGATTGATGACAAATGACTTTAGATTTGCCATGATTTTTAATTATCGTGAGCTCAGCAGTGAAGGATGTATTACATAATCTGCATCTAGCTTTAAACTTGTCTGATACATCTGGCATTAACCACGTGTTGAACTTGGTATCATTCACCCATTCTCTCAAAATTTTGCTTTCTACGTGCATAAAGTTTCGGCTTTTTAGCCTGAGTCTTCTTGTATCTTCATCAAACTTATGTTACTCATCTTGTTCGAAATCGTAAACACTTGAAATAGAAAAAAAGAAACACTTTATTCTTCTGTAGGATTTAGGGCTGGCATCTAATCTAAATCAATAAATAAAATACTTTTAAAAATACAAGCAGAAACTACTAGCTATACCAATTGATTTGTAAATAATACCTGATTTAGCACAAAAAATTTTTCAGCGGATTATAATTTCATTGTAAATTACTGCAGCCACACACAAATAAATATCACAGAGCTCCAAACGATAAATGGCTTTCGAATCCAAACAACAAAAGTGTACATACAACAAAGATCACGTTACTGAGAGTGTAGGTACCATAGATAATGTAAACTAGCTGTAAGTGGAATTGTCTTGAGGCAATTATGGCAAATTGCTGGAACTTCCCGTACCGTAACGAAATGTTCGTGGAATACTGAATGTTTTCAAATAGATTATTATAAATATTGTAACATTGTCTAATATTTATAAGAATTATATAAACTGAATTGCAGAGTTGAAATTATTTGTAAAGTATATTAGAACTATAGTCAGAATAAAAATAAAATCTGAAATAATTTCGATATACAAAAAAAAAAAAAAAAAATTGGAACAAAATTGGAACAATTTTTTTTTTCCAAAATCAATTATTTTGTTAAGACAAGCAGAAAGTTCTTTGAATCATTTAAATCGGACGCTTAGTTCTCTCAAAAACAGCCATTTTTTGCACATTTAGCTCTGTATCTTCGGCACGACTGGACGTGTCTTTGCCAAAACCTAAGCACTACTTCTTCCAATCATTACAAATTGAATGTTTTTTGATCACTCAAATGCGACACTCCGTTCTCTAAAAAACTTGATTTCTATTTTCTGCACTCTTTACTCCGTATCTTCGTAACGGCTGGTCCTGCCTTTGCCAAATACTAATCAGCATATCTCCGCATCAATAGGAACCGAATGTTGAATAAACCATTCAAATCGGTTAATCCGTGCGCCCGAAAACCTGAACGAAAAAATGCGGACACACAAAACACACACATACATCCATTTTTTCTGAGGTATGGCAAAATGTTCAAAAACCTCTGATACGTGAAGAAATGGAAAAATTTTCATTTTTGATGTTTGGCCCATTACTATAACTAATGCCACAAGTGACAATAAACACGCATACATGTAATGTAAGAACATTACGATTTGGAGAAATTGTATTGCTTCATCTTTGACACAATTTCTTCAAAATCCGGACTTTAACATGTCAGAGCAATTTTAATACAATCTTCGGCATTCAATCTATTTCTCCTCGATTTTATGTTTATCAGACTGGAAAAGTTTTGCACAAATATGTGGTTCCAAATGGAAGCATTTTTCTCACCGCTTCTTCATGTGCTATTTCAAAACTCTTTGCAGCTTTTGACATCCAAAAACATGACAGATTTTGTTCACTTCCAAATTCAATACGTGCTTCGGTATTTAAACGAATTTCCAGAATTGATTCTGCCAAACCTGCTGGTTTTTCCGGTATCATGAAAGTTTCACATTTAAAAAGATCTACAATCCACTCACAATACGTGTATCCAGATCTGGAAAGTTCTACCAGGTGAAGTAATTTTTTTACAATTCTCCAAAAACAAAGCTAACCTTGGAAAAGATGCTATCTTGTTCTCTTCTACTTTCTGCCTCCAATATTCGCTGAAAAAGTATTAATATGCTTTTCGTGTAATTCTTTAATATATTTATGCTCTCAAAAATGTCTGCTAAATATGCGAAATATGCCACTGAGGAAGAGTTTTTAAAATTTTCAGCAACAATATTTTTTTGAAAAACCCTAGAGATTTCAGCTTCATTTTTAAGAGTCCATACTCAATTTAAAATATTACCGCGAGAGAGCTATCTTACTTCTGTATAATAATGGAGGCAGGTCTCAGCTTCACTATCCTGACATAATTCACAAAATAGCCGCGTATTTAGTGCATGTCCCTTGATAAAATTTATAATCTTGATAACATCATGAGTGTGGGTTATTTCCCCTTACAAAAACTGAAAAACCATAAATATGACCCAGCATAGCTGAAGCTTTATCCAAAGACACCAAATTGCACTTTTCCCATTTTAATCTTTGTGCTTTGAGCTATTCGTTTACTTTATTATAAATATTTATTCCAAGAAATTTCTGTTGCTAACTTGTTTTATATACAATTCAATATTTGTAATGAAACCAAATATCTTCGCTTTCGCATCGACAAGTGTTTTATTTGGTCCTTGGAGTTGTTTATTTAATATATTTAATTTTTTAAATATATCTGTTAAATAACTTACAAACGCTTTACCATCGATAGTTAATAAAATCTTCATTTCAGGTTTGTCATTTAAAAATTCACTTAAAACATCGAAGAGTTGCATAAATCTATTTAAGCAATTTCCTTTGGAAAGCCATCTTACTTCAGTATGAAGCAAAAGTCTCACATAGCTTTCATTTTGCTCTTCACAAAACAGCCTAAAAAGACGTTCAGATTTGGCACTGGCTTTAATAGCATTAATGCATTTTATAACTGCATGTAATACCTCATTTAGAACAGGCGAGATATTTTTTACAACTAAGTGTTCCTTATGATTTACACAATGCACAATAACCATTTCAGGATTTATATCTTTAATCAATTTCAAGCAGCCATTTTTCTTGCCCATCATGTTAGGAGCACCATCTACAGCACAAGATGTTATATTTTTCATAGATATGTTCTTCAATTCTAAATAGTTTGTTAACTTATTATATATGTCTTGGGATTTAGTAGTGTCTTCCAGTCTTTCGCAGAATAACATTTCTTCAGAAAATTGCCCTGCATCAATAAATTGTACATATGCCAGCAATACAGCCCCACTGTCTCTCAAGGTCGATTCATCTATTTGTATTGAAAAATGTCTGGTTTTTAACTTATCAATTAATTGGTTTTCAATATCGTCACTCATTTCGTCTATCCTTCTGCAAGCAGCATTATTACTGAGGTGCTTTCACTTCTGTGCCATCTTTTTCTAAAACTGTTTTAAGAAATGCTGAATTAATGGTTTTATGGCGCTAGTGGGCCATTTATTATTAATTAATTATATCTTGAAATTAACCGCATTTAACTGATGTAGACTCGTTGATAATGTGAGTTTATTCATAACTCAATTTACAATGAAACTGATATTATATAAATTTTGATATCAATTTTTAGCCCGAAAATTGATCGATGATCAAAAACCGCGAGACCATTTTTCGATCGTGAAAAAACAATAATCTAGCCAAAGCTTGCTAGATGCGACATTCGCATCAGCGTAGCCCAAAGTATGCTGTGTAGTTTTGTCATCACATTGGTGTCATTCTGTCATGAAACATAATGCATTCCGCCATAGTTTTATCAAATTTTCTCTTATAGTGTGGTTTTTTCCACTTTTGCAAATTAATAATGAAATTTGATAACTCGCCTCAAGAAGACGACTGTTTGTTGAAGACCGTGCAGTAAATAGAGACGGCAATGATGTTCTTTTCTCAAACTTTCCTTTTAAAGTTTTAAAATAATTCAAATCTGAATTTACATGATCACGATGTTTTGCCTTCAAATGTGCCTCAAGACGACCTGGTTTCATTGATTCGTTGCTCAAACACTGATGACATAAGACAAAAGGGTATCCGCTTTTAAATCCGCTTTGACGAGTTTTTCTCTTACTTGTTCCACTCATTTTATTGTGAGCTAAAAAATATTATAAAACTGTTTGAAAATATGTGTTAAAAATATTTAAATATGGCAGAAGAAACGTATACGCAGAGGAAAAATATTAATGGTCAACAGTCTTTTTTATACAACCTCTATAAAAGCTTATACCTGCGTGGGTAAAAAAAACGACTGAAACTTTACTCTGGAAAAGGTATAAAAAATAAAATAGTAAATTAAGTTATAAAAGCAATTTTTTTAATTCAACAAGAGTTAAATTAAATGAATAGTTAATTCAACTTTGCTAGTGAATATTTCTAACAAAAACCATACAAAGGTTATTTAAAGTGTTCTCTATAAAAATTTAACCCATAAAATTTATTTTTTGTATTGATTGAATATTGTAGCTATTATTTCGTAAAATTTCTTCAAAATAAAATTAAATCATTGGACCTGTTTACTCAACGGCAGTCCCAATTCACTCCGCTATTAAAGTAAAAAGAACCAGGTTACGAATATTTGAAAAACAAAAGACACATTTCTACAATGATGAATTAGCAGGAAGTTTTCCTGAACATAGTCAGATAGTTGTTTGTTTGATATGTGTTGTGATAATTGGTTTGATTTTTACAATATAATTGCTCCAAGTCAAATTGGACCTTTGTGCCCCGCCCTATCCTATTGCATTATCTCATTTTTTTTTTACTTGACAGAAATTTCTGTATAATTGAATGCTTCTATAAATAAAATGGACTACTCACCAATTGATAATATATTAACAATATATTATAAGTATATTTATTAACTCAACAATTAATCCTAACAATTTCACTCACAAATCAACACTTGAGTATATTTATAAACTCAATGATTAATTCTAACTATTTCACTCACAAATCAACACTAACGTTTATTTATTAACTCAACGATTAATTCTAATGAATCAACACTTACTTCAATTTAACACCGACTGAATGATGGGAAACACTAAAGAAGGCTTCAAGTTTTCGGGGTTTTTCGTAACATACGGCAAATTTTGCGATAATTCCCCGATCCTAGCTACTGATTTGAACTTCACTTATAGAAACCAATACAGATAAATCTAGTGTGCTCATTTTAAAGTGCGAATTCTTCGTTTAAAATTGAGATAAATGACTCTTTTATGGCAAACAAAATTATATTTAATAATTCTTTTTTTGTAAAATCTAATAAGTATTTTGAAGCAAAAAAGTAAATGTAGTATCCAGAATTTTCAAATTGTCCCCCTGAATTTACAATTTGCCCCCCGGTGCGCGTGCGCCCCACGTTGGGATACACTGGTCTAGACTTTCTAGACTCTCGCCAGAGCTCAAACTGATTCTGTGATTCTAGGATTTATCGGAGAAACGTCAAAATATTTTTCATATAATATAAAATTTTGGCTATAAATTGAGATATTTAATATACCCCACCGCCTAAATGGAATCCACATGTACACGATGAGCAAAACAAATTTTAAATCGGTTCAGTATTTTAGGCGTCCATCGCAGCTGAACAACTTGACATTAATTATAATTACCTGTGACCGGATTACCTGTGACCGGAATCCCTCTCATAGGACAACAGCTCCCTTATGTCCTTCGTCATTTCATTAATTTCAAAGGATAATTTGGATAGTTTGTTTACGATACTATCCAACTTGTTCTCTGCTACATATATATTGAGACGAATGAATTTGTTTATTGGAATTTAAAAGATTTTAATAAATAGTTTAAATATATAAATTTTAAATAATGTACCCATCTCCATATTGGGACTCTCCTCTACTTCTCCATGTTCAATTTCACATATTACTTCTGCAATAAATATTAACATGAATGTTTTGTTGAATGATATGATATAAAGATATTAAATAATGTATCTTTCTCTATATTGGGGCTATCCTCTATTTGTTCGTTTTTCTCTTGTTCACTATCAACACAGGATGTGAACTCTGCCCTCGCTTCATATACTTTATTAGTTTATGATTTGAAGATGTATTATACACCTCCCCGTAACAATTTTTACTATTTCACAGTATCAGGAAGGGGCTTACACCCCTTAATCATTTTATGAACCTTCAATGGAGAAATAGTTTGTTTTCTGGGCATTAAGAGTTCACGAACAAGGTATATGTCCACATTTATCCTCCTTATCGTAAATTACGTCATCCCATGCAGGCTGCCTGTTTGACGCGAAGAATTTCATTATTTGTCCAAAATTCAACTGAAGATGAGTGAAACAATAACTCCTATGACAATTTTTTAATGGAAATCTTATCAAGGTAATACATGCAATTAAAGTATTACCAGGTTGTAGCACTAGTGGTGCACCATGTAGAGAACTCAAAATCCAAAACATGTAAATAGAATACTAGAATTGTAGAAGGCAACATCAAGTTATATATCTTGAATTTAAAAAATATAAAGCTTTTGTATTGAAAACATAAGCTGAAAGATATTTACTTCCTGGTAAATATATTAAATTTGAATAATTGTTTTTTTTTCAATTTTCTTATTTCTATTTGGTAGAGTGTTGCATGCCAATCCACTACATAAAAAGCATAACTCGTGTTTTAGTAAATCTAGAAAATTGTTAGAATGTGTCATTTTTTTAAATTATTTTTTAAATCGTCCGGATGATATTGAGCTGTTTAGTTACGTGTGCTACTATGTTACATATAATTTTATTTGCTCATGAGTTTCTTGTTAAGCAAAAATAAATCTAAAAAAACCAACGCGTTAATAATGCAGTATGTAATGTATCGTAAATTTGTCGGTAGTTTTCTTGAATTGTGATTTTTTTCGAAATCAATGTTGTGATAATAAAACTAAATAATGTGTGATTTAGTCTTTGAATATGTAAAGTTAGTTAAAATATATAGCAGTCACGAAGAAACTTGTTGAATGCTAACAAAACAAATTTGGAAATAAAATAAATAACTAAGAAAAGAAAATGAAATTTTTAAAGAAAATAATAGGAAATGTTAAGATAATAAATTATGGTAATAGGAGAATTATAAATAGAATGAAAAATTATTAAGTACATGAAACAAGAGATAATGACTGAATTGAAGTAAAACCACTATTATTGAGGTTCAACAATAACTAACGATAATATAATAACCAAATTGAATCTATCGGAACCAGAACAATTAAGTATTTTTGGAAGTGAAACAAGATAGCAAGCAATATGATTAATATTTACTATAATGACTCATTTATTTGAATACGACAGACGATATGAATATTTGAAGAGAAGCATAGTCATGGAAGGAATTAACTTCGATTGAGACAAATGCATAACACGAGGATTTAGTGTATAATGGACAGTATTTCATATACAATTTTGATTTCGATAGTCTCCGTAATTATGATTTATTTACATTACAATTTTCTTGGTCTATTTGTTGTGACAATGAAAAGGAAATGTGATTTATAATGCTCATTGTGATGCCAAACTATTTGGAACATCCAAATAGAAGTTAGTTCCAATCCAGTCAAGGACATTTATGTCTTTATGATTGTGAACTACTCAAAGTAGTTTTCGACCAAATAGAAGAAACCGCCCTAGATTTACATTATTAACCAAATATCAAATTTGAAACGGATGCAAAGTATGAATACTTCATACTTCAACATTTTTTTTTTAATTTTGGATCTATTTGGCTACTTAATTATTTTTCTTCGAAGATCAATACCGAATGTTAAATAAAATGATATCTATAATTCAGTCACAGAAGGAATTATGACACATTTAATAATTTTGAGATATTTAGAAAAGGTGCCATCACAATAAATAGTATCAGCTTGAAAATTCTTCATCGCCATGCATAATTAATCAGGAACATAGTTTTAATTTGTACGGATTTCTTAACTATGGGTTAACTGACCTTAGTTTAGCCGAAGAAGGAAGTGACATCACAATAAATAATATTCGCTCAAAGGTTCAAATCAAGAGGATTGTTTTAATTTGTACGCAAATCGTAACCATGTATAAAATGCTATAATCTATTGGCAAACGAAGATATTTCAATACTTATATAAATTATTCAAGGTCGTGAAGACTGATTTGTCCAATTCAATTGTGATTGTAAAATCTTGGGACCTTCGACTGACTTAACTGATCTCTGGTAAAAGTTCTTCCCAATCTTTACCAAATCACTTATGTTTATGTATCTACTAAGTTTGTTAAATTGATATAAAAAGGAAATTGAAACATTATGCAGCCTGGATATTATATAAAGAAAAAGTAATATGGAGTAAAATCGATTCGCACTCGACATCGATATTAAAAATTGTATTGATATTTGCAAATATTAAGAAATTCTTGAAGAGAATAATCAGTTTTTAATGCAATAAGCTATATTTAACCAATTTTAAATATTCAACGATCAACATAAGTAACTTGTAGGATAAACTTGTAAGATATAATAAAATTTTCTTTGTTTTTCACTAAACTTACAATTGGAAAACTACAAACGCTTGAATACATTTCTACAAAATATTCATTGTGATAACTTCAAAATAAATGTAAAATTATATGAATAATTAATAATATAATTATAGTTACTAATAGCACATACTATCGCTATAATAAAGGTAAAACATGTTTCTTATAATTTTAGTTCTATTTTTTTTATTTTGCCACTATATTAAAGCTATACATATTTAACGTTGCATAAGATTTATTTTTGAACATACAAGAGACTGCGCATTTTGTAATTGGTTAAGTTTTTATTCCTTTACTATAAACGAAAATACTTCATTTATATTTTTTAGTTCCGTATACGTTTCAATGTTTGTAATGCTCAAATTTTCGATCCATATTTTATTTAAGTATGCTTTTTCATGTCGTTGCTTGTACCATCTAAACTCAAGTTGAATATTTTATTTTTTATATATACGATTTTTAAATTTCGGAAAAAGGAATGTCTTCCACATGTGCACCACTTTTTTTTCAATTTCATGCGAATTGTTGTATAGTGAAATATTGAATTTTTGAATAAAAAATCGGAGTCTTTCATGCGTTCTAAGTCACACTATTATATCTTGTATCTTGAAACCTCGTGGATTTAAGGATCTAGAAAAATGGAAGGCGACAGAGTTTATAGTTTTCATGCTATATGCAGTCCTAAAAACTTATCTGCCCAGAACGCTATATAAAAATTTTCTTAACTTTCATGCTGCTATGAGAATTGTATGTTCAGAAACTCTAATAAAAAATTATGGGATCAGGCATTGGTATTGATCGAAAAATTTTGTTCGCGATTGGTAAAACTATATGGAGAATGCGTCCTTGTATATAATACCCTGTATAATAACCCTGTATATAATACCCTTGTATATAACCCTGTAAACAATTTTATATTGCCGTTAGGTTCCGGTTATATAAAAATGTTACCTAGTTATATAACGTCAACCTCACCGTCCCTAAGAAATTTTATTACCTGGAGATAACTATTTCCTACCCTGTTAGTTAACTTGTTATATAACGTTGTTATGTTGCGGTCGCATACGGTAATGTACCTATGCGATATGAATCAGCACTTTTAGAAATGCGTTTAATTAATGCGTAAATAATTGATTTTTCTCTAAAAAAAAAGATTTACTCATATTTCATTGTATTTATTATTTAAAATTAATATTTTACAATAAACAAAGTAGCAACAAATATTTTATACTAAACAAAACAGTAATAAGTATTTTATAACAAACAAATAGCAACAAATATTTTGTACTAAACAAAACAGTAACAAATATTTTATAACAAACAAATAGCAACAAATATTTTGTACTAAACAAAACAGTAGCAAATATTTTATAACAAACAAATAGCAACAAATATTTGTTGCTATTGTTTGTTATAAAATACTTGTTACTGTTCTGTTTAGTATAAAATATTTGCTGCTACTTTGTTTGTTATAAAATACTTATTACTGTTTTGTTTAGTTCAAAATATTTGTTGCTAATTGTTTATTATGAAATATTATGAGTATTTTATAACAAATAGCAACAAATATTTTGTACTAAACAAAACAGTAACAAATATTTTATAACAAACAAATAGCAACAAATATTTTGTACTAAACACAACAGTAACAAATATTTTGTACTAAACACAACAGTGACTTATTTCATAAATATAGCAACATATATTTTAAACAATAAAATTTATTTCACAAAAAATATAAAAAGAAAAGAAAGTTACAAATTATTCTTGTATTAAATTGATTGGATTTAGTTTTTTCACGGCTCTCTCGTGCCTCTGCCTGGCGAACCGCAGCCACTCACTCGTTATTTTATCAATTTCGCTTTCTGGCAAGCTGTATTTTGCCACAAAAACACCTTTAAACAATTAAATCATAAATAAACTACATTTCAATATACATACAATATATAAGCTGTTTACTGCATTTATTACCTTTGATTATGTCTATATATTTTGATATTATACATGGGCAAGTTTTTCTTGCGACCTAGCCATGAATATCTCATGGCTAGGTTATCCACAAACATTCTGCTTAATGTGTTCCCAATATGATCTTTGGGATCACGCCCACCAATCCTGATAGAAAACTCGGTCTGCAATTAAAACCATGCTTTGATTAAATATAATTGCATTTTATTAAATAATTTCATATATTTTGTACCAGATCAATTTCAAATTCTTCTGATTTTTCTCCACCTAGGTTTTCTTCTAAGTCCTTGACTTCTTCCACTGTTCTCAAAGGAAAATTTTTATCAAATATATTTGTTCTTTTTTTGAGGGAAGATGCCTGTATTGAAGGCTTTTCTAGGTCGGCTATTTTCTCCTCTATAATGATCACTCTTTTTAAGACATGATCAACAGAGGCTAAAAAAAAAATAAAAATTGGAATATGTATATTATATTGAATATTATGATAACTTACCTTGAAGAGTTGTAAAGGCATTGATCATAAAAGAGATTAATTCTGTAATAAAATTGTTATAATTACAATCAACATATTTAATTTATTAACATGAGAACATACTTAAGTATTAAATTACCTTTGGGAGCACCAACAAGCTCCTGAATGTGTGCTGCTCCCACAAACATTTCCTTCTCCCTATTGCTTTGAGGAACTATGATAAAAATAGTTACTATTAAATTTGAAAAATATTTATACTTAATAAAATCTCAAATCAGTATCATTTCTTGTGATTGGCCCAGTCTCTCCAGTTATTCTGGAGCTTACTCCACTTACAGTAAATTCTGGAACAGAGCTCCTTTCTGTAATAAAATTGTTATTACGATCAACATACTCGTCTCTCAGTCTCTTTTCCGCTCTTCCCTTTGGTGCTACAATAAAAGCAATAAACATTTAATTTGCAAGATGTACAAAGTAAATTAGTATAATGAACTACAATCATTACTTGTCAAAGCCTCGATTCTTGCTTCGAGGGCAAGCACCGTGTCACTGGTCTTCTTTCGGAGACCCCTCCCAAGCTGCTCCTCTGTAGATGAGTAATCTGAGTCAGCTGCACGCTTGCGAGCTGACTCATAAGTGTCTAAAATCAGAAAACGAATAATGTACATGAAATTAGATTACCTAAACTCTAAATAAATAATATTCTCACCGCAGAACCCAACAACAATTATGGGGGTTTTAATCCAAGTGGAGTAATCCGGCTCCACGCGCCTTATCATCAATCGTGTCGGATTTCTGCATTTTGATGGCCACCAGCACTTTGACCACGAACCATCGTCACCTAAAATTAACCAATTACTTGGAATTTCAGTGTGACCAGATTCGTCACAAATAACCGCAAATTGCTTTGTTCTACAAATAAAGCAATATAAGCATATTAGTTTAATATTACAATATCGTTGAATCACGAAATATATTATTAACTTACCCCAAGAGATCCATAGCGTTAATGTTAAAATTCAACAATTCACTATCACAAAACTATAAAAAACAACAAAACTCACAAACGCTAACCTCAATATAAGAACCCTTTCGACGCTACAGGAAGAATAGAATGAGGCTTTATTTACATTCCTTAAAGCACGTGTTGTTTTAACATGAACCTGTCTATGTTGGCACAGACTCACCAACCATAGATATACAAAATATTATCATGATACCAAACAAATGCTTATTTATCTATGATACCAACATTAAATAAATTATAATTGACGACGGCGCCTTGAACTAATCAAAGAAATAAAAAAAATACTTTTGAAGGTTAATTCACAATATTAAATTAACATCGTGTGAAATATTTTATGAAGCGAGAAGATAATAATGGAGTTCAATATAAAAAGACGTAAGCAAATGAAAGATTTGACACCGCGAAGAGTACGCCAGATTGTCGCTCAAACAAAAAAACATTATTTGAATAGTATAAAAATCAATCGGAATGAAAGGTATCATCTGAACAAGAAGTAAATAGTAATAATTATAATGAAAATATTCGTTATAGTACCTTTTCAAATCTATTAGACACCAATTTCGAGAAACAAAATTTTGAAGATCATGCCACTTCAGAAAATGTATTTTGTCAAGATAATGATAATACTACCCTAAGGGAAGATATACAGAATTTGGCGAAGAGAGACAATTTGACTTTGAATACTGTAAGTACACTTTTAAAAATTTTGGTTAAGCATGGTCACAAGGACCTACCTGTGGATGCTCGAACGTTGTTGGGCACTCCAAAAACTGCAACAAAAGCTATTCAAAAAATGAATGGCGGATTTTATATGCATTTTGGTGTTGAAGAAGGAATTCTCAACTCCATGGAAAAACATTTTTTCGAATGCCCTGAGAAAATTCACTTACAACTAAATTGTGATGGAATGGCAATATCTAAAAGTTCAAATAGCAGTTTTTGGCCTATATTATTGATGTTAGATGAAAAAGTGGAACCTTTCATTGTAGGCATTCATCATGGTAATAGCAAGCCAGCCGATGCCAATATTTACTTAAGTCAATTCGTAAGTGATATGAAGACGATTTTGAAAAATGGCATTATTTTTAAGGAGAAGAAATGTGATGTTTTAATATCGAAAAGTGTGTGTGATAGCCCAGCTCGAGCATTCTTAACCTGCTGGGTATTTTAGTTGTCCAAAATGCATTCAAGAAGGCTATTTTGAAAAACACGTAATTTTAACAGAAATTGATGCTATATTGAGAACAGATGAATCATTTAGATCAAAACAACAACCAGAGCACCATACTGGTCTATCTATTTTAGAGGATTTGGGGATCGGTATGGTTTCCCAAGTTGCATTGGACTATATGCACATGGTGTGTTTGGGGGTGACAAAGCGCCTGATTTCTCTCTGGATGTCCGGATCTAGAGATATTCGCTTTACGGACGAGCAGAAAAGGAATATGAACAATTATATAATAGAGCATAGAAAGTTGTTTCCTTCGGAATTTTCCAGATTGCCTAGAAGGCTAGACGATCATAAACATTGGAAGGCCACTGAATACAGACAATTTTTGTTGTATTCTGGATTAGTAATTTTAAAACCTGTGTTAAGTAACCAATTGTTTTTAAATTTTTTACATTTCAGTTTAGGCATTAGAATACTATGTGATCCAGAGGCATGTCTCAACTGGAATAGTTTGGCAGGGGACTTATTAAAACTTTTTGTAATTAATTATTCTGATTTATATGGTTCAGATAGATTAACATTTAATATTCATAATATAATCCATCTAGCTGATGAAGTTAAGAATTTTGGTTGTTCATTAGACAAATTTAGTTGCTTTCCATTTGAAAATTATTTCAGAAGTGTGAAAAATAAGATTCAAGATTCCCCGAAGCCCTTGCAACAATTAGTAAACAGAATGTGGGAAGAAAAAACTATTAAAAGCCAAAGTGAATTTATTAAAATTAAAAGTTTTCCAGTAATACACCGGACAAAAACATCAAAAATAGAGAAAATTGAATTTAAAATTTTTCTTTAAGTAATATAGCTCCGAATAACTGTTGTTTAACAACTGAGAATAAAATTGTTTTAATAAATAACATTTGTGATGTTAATAAAATATTGTGTTCGGAAGCGACAATGAGAAAATCATTATTTTCAAAACCATTTGACTCGAAACTATTTAATATTCATGTTTTTGACCCAAAAATTATGAGAGAAGTGACAATATCTGTGAAGGAAATAAAACAAAAATGTGTAGCACTGCCTTATACAACTAAATCTAATTATGTGGCTTTTCTGCACCAGTAATTTGTATTTTTGTAACTATAGTTCTTTATGTAAATATAATTGTAAATAAATAAATGTTAATGGAAGTAAATATATACAATTTTTATAGACTTTTTGATATTTTGATTAACAAAAATTTGTTAATGTTTCAAAATAAATGTTTTACAGGTTTAAAAAAGTATTAAATCTTTCAAACTTTTTCAAACATTCTCAAATCACCCGTAGGTTACAAATTGTTAAAACTGTCAAAACTATTCAAACTAGTTGAGAGTGGCATTTTGTCTTAACAGAACTTGCATAATCTTCCCGGCATGTATAAATAATCAACTTTACTAAGACATCATATATTATAATTTGCGACTGATTTATAAGTAAACTGATTTGCTGTCGGAAAATTTTTGGAAAAGCAGGTCCAGCGGTTATAGAGATCTAGTAAAAAAAAATGACATTAGGCAGTCGTAAATGATCATTAGACTTATGCACATCCAATTATCAGATATTTTATGGAGGTTTTAATAATATATATCAATTTTGTTTACGTTTCTATGGGTTCCGTAACATTGTTTGTCCGTTGGACGGCGTTGGAAGTTTAAAATTTTTTGGAATTAAAAAAAAAACTTTTTTTTTTAAATATTTTGAGAATTTGGAAATTTTTGTTATATTCGATTTTTTTTAATTTTTGAAATAAATAATTTTGTAAGAATTTTTTTTTTAATTTTTTAAAATTTAGTTTTTTTTTGAAAATGATGAAAAATTTCGAAAATTTGCATTTTTTGAAACTTTAAATTTCTTTGAAAATTTTGATTATTTTTTTCTAATTTTTAAAATTTAAAAATATTCTGTAAATGCTTTTTTGCACATCATCTACTTAAACAAAATGTTTTTTGAATTAATCTAATCGGATAATCCGTTCTCTCAAAAACTGCATAACCGTTTTTACACCCTTTACGCTTCATACCTCCGAAACGGCAAAATTGCCTTTTGCAAAAACGCCTCGCGATCGTGTACGAACCAAATGATTTTTTAATCATACAAATCGGTCATTCGATACTGTTGAAAATGGCGAGGACATTTGTTTGGAACATTAAAACAACTTAAAATTAAAAATCTTGGTACGGAACCCAAAAAAAATTATACAAAATGGGTACACATTATCTTAAAATATCTGATAATATACATTATCAATTGTCCAATAAACATTTTTGACCGCCAAATGATATTTTTTTAACTTGTTTTTATTGAGAGTTCATAACCGCTAGACCTGCCTTCCCAAAAATTTTACCAGTTGTTCATTTTGTCAATACAAGTAAAATGTTTTTTGAATTATTAAAATCGGACGCTCCGTTCTCTTAAAAACTTAGTTACCGTTTTTGACACTTTTTGCCCCGTATCTTCGGAACGGTTAGACCTGCTTTCGCCAAAAACTAATCAGCACGTCTTCCCATCAATACGGATCGAATGTTTTTTGAATTATTCAAATTGGTTGATCGTCGACGAAAAATTGTATCCACACACACGCACACACACACACACATACATCAATTTTTTCTAAGGTATGCCAAAATATTCAGAAACCTTTGAAACGTAAAGATATATAAAAAAATTCATTTTTGATTTTTTGCGATTACTATAGACCACCAATGCAGAGACGAAGAACTTCTGGCAATAGTAAGTATAATTTTTCTTCTATTTTAAATATTACTTATATTACTATGTGATACATTCTGCATTTTATTATTTTAAGATGAACTAGTGGGGCGCATGGCATCGTGCCTTAAGGCAAATTGCTGGAACTTCCCGTACCAAAAAATATTTTTTTTAATAAGATTAACATTTTTGAAAAAAAATTACTCTGAAAAAATAGATTTTTGAGAAACTATAAATTTTTGACAAAAACTGACTTTTTGTTGAAAAATTTATTTCTAAATATTTTGGAAATTTTGAACTTTTTTTCAAAGCAATTCTACTGCTTTAAATGCATAGAGACTAAATATCGAAGCGCGTAAGCGCCGCGTCGCTGTCTAACGGATAAACATTGGTACGGAACCCATAGGAATGTAAACAAAATTTATACTTATTGTTAAAATCTCTATAAAATATCTGATAATTTGATGTGCATATGTCTAATGTCTAATGATTATTGTTGACCGCCAAATGGTATTTTTTTTAGTTTTTTTTACTAGATCTCCGAAACCACTAGACCTATTTTCATGAAAATTTGATAAGTGTTCATCTTGTACGCACACACACACACACATACATCAATTTTCTCCAAGGTATGCCAACATATTCAGAAACCTTTGAAACGTAAAGATATATAAAAATTTTCATTTTCGATTTTTTTGCGATTACTATATCTTACCCTACGCAAAGTTAATTATAAATAAATCAATTTATCATCTCCAGAACATTAACAATCGTCATTTCATTTCGAATCAAATTTCAAAAAAAAAATAGTTGCCAAATTTACACAAAATTGAAAAAGTGCTCCCGCATAGTCACAGTCTAAACGCATTTGCAAATAATTCTGTGCGACTTTTTCACTTATACTGTGCTTAGCTTGGCGGCATTTTCACATTTTTCCATGATTTTCACAAAATTGGAAAAGTGCTCCAGTACATAAACAGTCTAAACGCACTTGCGTAAACATTTGTACCAGAATGGCGCTTAGACTGTGCTTAGCCTGGGTGATTTTTTGAATTTTTAATCCCAAATTACAAAAAAATTTTTTTGAAAAAAAAATTCGAAACAAAAAATTTTTTTTTCCAAAATCAATTATTTTGTTGAAACAAGCAAAAAGTTCTTTGAATCTCGGACGCTTAGTTCTCTCAAAAACCGCCATTTTTTTAACATTTCGCTCTGTATCTCCGAAACCGCTGGGCCTACCTTTGCCAAAAACTAATCAGCACATCTCCCTATCAATAGGAATCGAATGTTTTTTAAACCATTCAAATCGGTTGATCCGTTCTCTCAAAAACTCGCTTTCTATTTTGTGCACTCTTTGCTTCATATCTCCGTAACGGCTGGACCTGCCTTTGCCAAAAACTAATCAGCACATCTCCCTATCAATAGGAATCGAATGTTTTTTAAACCATTGAAATTGGTTGATCCGTGCGCCCGAAAACGTGGACGAAAAAACGCGGACATACAAAACACACACACACACACACACACACACATCCATTTTTTCTGAAGTATGCCAAAATGTTCAGAAACCTTCGAAACGTCGAGAAATGTAAAAATTTTTGATTTCGATTTTTGGACGATTACTATAACTTACCCTACGGGAAGTTAATTAAATCACCTCGTAAACTCAATGGAATACGTATTGAAAAGACAAACAGAGTCTCTTACTAACATGATGGAGAAACAGACAGAGGCGCTGCAATGCATAGCCGATCAATTGAAAATTCTCAATAATACATTAAAAAATAAATTTAACAGCCAATAAATTTTGTTTTCTATTCCTTTATATATATATATATATATATATATATATATATATATATATTTATATATATATATATATATATATTTATTTATTTATTTAAAATAATTACATTTATGTAGCTATAAAAATACAAGCTTTTTTTTTAAGTTAATATTATGGTATTAAAAATATCTTCTGGCATAAGAATTTCTGATGTTATATGCCATATTATCTGCCTCATTGTATACTTCTGAAATATTTAAATCAATTAATTTTAACTACACATTTGAAATACAATTATTTGGTATCTAACCGTTTCCAAAATCATCACTATATTCCGTCAGTTCTTCATCCAGAGGAATATTATTTACTCTGCATATATTATGCAGAGTAAATACTGCATACACAATTTTTCCTGCCACATCAGGTGTATAATGCAGTGTCCTGTGACGATGCAAACGTCGAAAACGACTTTTAACAACACCAAATGTTCTCTCTATTACATTGCGAGTCTTTTTGTGGAACTTATTGTATTTCTCCTGGGTAGAGCCTACTGGTGTCCTATATGGTGTGAGTAGGCAATGTTCCAAAGGGTAACCTGAATCTTCTGCAAATGTACAACTAATATATATTTTTTTAACTTCCCGTAGGGTAAGTTACAGTAATCGTCCAAAAATCGAAATCAAAAATTTTTACATTTCTCGACGTTTTGAAGGTTTCTGAACATTTTGGCATACTTCAGAAAAAATGGATGTGTGTGTGTGTGTGTGTGTTTTGTATGTCCGCGTTTTTTCGTCCACGTTTTCGGGCGCACGGATCAACCGATTTCAATGGTTTAAAAAACATTCGATTCCTATCGATAGGGAGATGTGCTGATTAGTTTTTGGCAAAGGCAGGTCCAGCCGTTACGGAGATATGAAGCAAAGAGTGCAGAAAATAGAAAGCGAGTTTTTGAGAGAACGGATCAACCGATTTGAATGGTTTAAAAAACATTCGATTCCTATTGATAGGGAGATGTGCTGATTAGTTTTTGGCAAAGGTAGGCCCAGCGGTTTCGGAGATACAGAGCGAAATGTTAAAAAAATGGCAGTTTTTGAGAGAACTAAGCGTCCGATTTAAATGATTCAAAGAACTTTTTGCTTGTTTCAACAAAATAATTGATTTTGGAAAAAAAAATTTTTTTTTCGAATTTTTTTTTCAAAAAAATTTTTTTGTAATTTTGGGTCTAAAAATTCAAAAAATCACCCAGGCTAAGCACAGTCTAAGCGCCACTCTGGTACAAATGTTTACGCAAGTGCGTTTAGACTGTTTATGTACTGGAGCACTTTTCCAATTTTGTGAAAAATCATTGAAAAATGTGAAAATGCCGCCAAGCTAAGCACAGTATAAGTGAAAAAGTCGCACAGAATTATTTGCAAATGCGTTTAGACTGTGACTATGCGGGAGCACTTTTTCAATTTTGTGTAAATTTGGCAACTATTTTTTTTTTTTTAATTTGATTCGAAATGAAATGACGATTGTTAATGTTCTGGCGATGATAAATTGATTTATTTATAATTAACTTTGCGTAGGGTAAGATATAGTAATCGCAAAAAAATCGAAAATGAAAATTTTTATATATCTTTACGTTTCAAAGGTTTCTGAAAATGTTGGCATACCTTGGAGAAAATTGATGTATGTGTGTGTGTGTGCGTACAAGATGAACACTTATCAAATTTTCATGAAAATAGGTCTAGCGGTTTCGGAGATCTAGTACAAAAAACTAAAAAAAATACCATTTGGCGGTCAACAATAATCATTAGACATTAGACATATGCACATCAAATTATCAGATATTTTATAGAGATTTTAACAATAAGTATAAATTTTGTTTACATTCCTATGGGTTCCGTACTAATATTTATCCGTTAGACGGCGACGCGGCGCTTACGCGCTTCGATATTTAGTCTCTATGCATTTAAAGCAGTAGAATTGCTTTGAAAAAAAGTTCAAAATTTCCAAAATATTTAGAAATAAATTTTTCAACAAAAAGTCAGTTTTTGTCAAAAATTTATAGTTTCTCAAAAATCTATTTTTTCAGAGTAATTTTTTTTCAAAAATGTTAATCTTATTAAAAAAAAATAACTTTTGGTACGGGAAGTTCCAGCAATTTGCCTTAAGGCACTATGCCATGCGCCCCACTAGTTCCTTATTTGATTTGCGATATTAAATATATTCTTGAATTGCCCAATAAATATGTCCCATCATCAGCATTATGAGTTAGCAGGGCTCTGACTGTCGAAACCTTCCAAATGGCTGCATCATGAGTGGAGCCAGGATATCTGCTGCTCGCAAACAATATCCGTTCATCGGCATCACATATCTAATATTATTTATTATCATGTTAGTCTTCAAAATTCTTAAGCAAAATAAAATAATACTTACTACTTCAATATTAATTGAGTAATAGCCCTTCCTATTCATATAAATAGTAGCTGGTGCCACGGGGTGCTATGCACCCAATAATGCCAGGCATGCCAAACTTCGTATAAAATCTGTTAAATAGCAACATATTACAGACCATGTTCAATGTACACGAAGTGGTGTAACATATACCTCTTTTTATTTTCATCTCTTTCTGATGAGGTTTTAGGAAAATTCACGTACTTTGGTGTAGCATGCTTTATAATTAAATCAGTCACTGTTTTAATGCAGCGACTGACTGAAGGCTGGCTCATAGAATTTAAATGGCAATTGCCTACATCAGTCTGATATGAGCCATGACCAAAAAAATGAATCGCTGCAAGTACCTATAATGAAATTTCAGTTATTAGTATTTCAAAAAAATTAATTCATTTTAATTTCCAATACCTGCAAATAAAAGGGATACTCCATGATGCTGTATGAGTCTCCGCATATGGTTCCAACAGTTCTATTGAATCTTTCATAACATTTTTCGTTAATCGAAATTTTTTTATAAAAATTTCATCACTCACTTCCCATACATTATCTGCATCTCTGAGATACCTAAGGGCGTATCTTTGCCTGTATCTAAAATGTTGTGGCATTTAATAATTTTAATACTTTTGAGTAATACATTCATTACAATAACAGTATGAATTATATTAAAATTCAAACATACCTTCTTCTCCTACTATCTGCTGCCCAAATTATTCCAAAAAACGCCATATTAACAATTTGAAATTCACAATAAAAGCTAAACCAAACCTATCACTTGCTTACATTAACAATAACCTCAAAAAAGCATGTTAAACGCATAAATGTCAAAATAGCAAATGTCAAATCTGTTCATAGTACAACTTCTCGTCAATGTTATAGCGATAAGTGCGAGTTTCTGACCACGTTTATTTTCAGAGGGTCAGCGTAACATTAATGTTATCATATGATAAATCACATACCGCCGAGAATAACTGTTACACTTATAATGACATTTTAAACGACATAAGTGTGAACTTGTCGTAAAATTGAAACCGAGAATCGGCCCATTAGTTAACATTTGTTATATAACTTTGTAATTTCAAAATACATTGCGCGTACATTTCATTTAGTTAACACTTGTTATATAACTTTGTAACATAAAAAGTTACATTGCGGCAACAAGTAGTGTTTACTGGGTACTCATGGTATTTTTCACATGATAAATGATGCAGTAAGGGAAGAAATCAGTGTTGACCAGTACGGCTGTTTTCCATTTGAGAGTTATTTGGGACATTTACTAAAATTGATACGAGGACCAGCAAAGCTTTTGCAACAAGTATCATGCAGACTACTCGAACAATTTCATGATAAATCGAATGTAGATCCAAATGATATTGAAATACATAAAAAAAAATCCAAGATTGATTCTGTTAAAATAAATGGATATAAAATATATTTGTCAATTAATAAGGATTGTCATATATTGCTCCCTAATAAAAACATAATGTGTGTAGATGAAATAATTGAACAGGAATCGCATTTACTTTTTCGAGGGTTTCTCTTACCCTTTTAACCCACACTTGAAAACAAAGTTTTAAGGTCTTTGCTCATACATTTTTTAGCATTGATGTAATCAATTGCTTTTTGTTTGTTCCGCCGGTCAGAGTTAGTTGAATCGACTGTAAATAAGAATTCAATAAATACATTGCATATTAGCTATAGAAACATTAACTATAGAAAATATTTGTAATCCCTGAAGATATCCACATTTTTCAGCTTTTCTTCTAAATCGTCTAATTCTTCATTCGTCTTAATAGGTAACATAAAGTTAGTTTTTTTTCACGGATTTAATCTGTGAAGCTGATGCCTCGTAGAGGTAGAGCTCAGAGTGTTATCGTCTGAGCTCTCAATACACGATTGATTTTGAGTTCTTTTTACATACTTCTTCACGTTTTTATAATCGGTGGTGCTTCTCATAAACTTAGCCTCCAATTCAGAGTAATCTCTAAACGAAGGAGGCTCGCACGCCTTCAGCATCTTACTTAGTTTATGGCCTGCTGCATTTTCTGATCATAATTACATAGTCTTCTCCTCGTTTACAGCCCATGATGAGGGCACGTGTCCGCATGAACCCTCTTTTTAAAAATCACTATATCCCATGAACACTATCAAATATAATGGTACCAATTTTGAAATTTATTTATTACTATATATCAGTTATAGTTATTACTATAACTAATTATTTCAAATATTTAAATTAAATAATTGAAATTCATTTTTAAAAGAACTTACCTCCATATTCACTTATTCAAAATTTAACTTCGTAAACTTATCTTTAAACAAATACCTGCAACTGTTGCGACGATCAAAACTGGAAAGAAATACGAAATGCAATTGCGATCCTTGCAACTACAGAAAATTAAATTTTGGCGCGATTATTTATTAGTGTGGGCACTGATTTATATTTTCTTCAAAACCAAATGCGTAAAAAATGTTTTGCAATATGCATTTATTAGAATATATAGGATGATATATTCATAAATAATATCAATAACAACTATGATACAAATAATATTGATAATGACATAAATAGGAGTATTTTTAGTAAATGTAAATAGATCGAACCAAATTATTGAACGTGTATATAACTGGCAGACTCACAACTGGCATGCCCAGGTATTTGACAGTTTTGTGGGCGTGGCTTATCGGCGAAGGCGTGGCTACATTTAAAACCTAATTTTTTAACTTCCCGAAGGAGAAGTTTATGTTTTAATCAAAAAATCCGATTCTCTAATTTTATGTTTTCTCTACGTTTCAAGCCATTCTGAATCGAATGAGAACAAATTTGGAAAAAGTATGTGTGTGTGTGTGTGTGTGTGTGTTTGTATGTGTGTGTGAACAGCTTTTTTGCCGTAAATCGACGTTTTCTCGAAAACGGCTGGGCCGATTTCAAAAATTTAAAAGCCATTTGATGCATCTCGACGAGGACTATCGATTGTCAGTTTTGTGGGACGATCGGCCGAGACGTTTCTTTATAAATAGCAAAAAAGTGAAAATTTTTTGTGCACGTTTTAGCCCGCAATTCTGAACCGATTAAGAAAATTCAATAACCGTTCGAAAGATATTGATTGGGAATCGTGCTGATTAGTTTTTGGTAGAGATCGGCCGGGCCGTTTTCTTGTAATAAAGTTTTTTAAAAAAAAAATTCGACAATTTTTATGATTATTTTTTTGACGGTAGATACCATAGTCTTCTAGATCATACTAAAATATTGCGGCCCTACGACAACTGGTTCAGCTTTAAAAATTCGTCAAAGTTTGCAAACATTGGTATTGTTTTTTTGGCATTTGTCAAAATTAGACTTTTGATCGACGTTTTCTCAAAAACGCCTGAACCGATTTTGAAAATTTAAAAGCCATTTGATGTATTTTGGTGAGGACTATCGTTTGTCAGTTTTGTGCGACGATCTGCCAAGCCGTTTCTTTGCAATTTGAAAAAAAGTGTTGAACTTTTCGTCCACATTTAAGCTCATCCTACCGAACCGATTTTAAAAAATCAAAAACTGTTCTAAAGATATTAGTTGGGAATGGTACTGATTAATTTTAGGTGAAAATCTACCGAGCCGTTTTCTTGTAATTAACTGTTGAAAAAAGTGTTAAACTTTTCGTCCACATTTAGGCTCATCCTACCGAACCGATTTTAAAAAATCAAAAACTGTTCGAAAGATATTAGTTGGGAATGATACTGATTAGTTTTAGGTGAAAATCTACCGAGCCGTTTTCTTGTAATTAACTGTTGAAAAAAAGTGTTAAATTTTCGTGCACATTTAAGCTTATCGCATTTTTTGTTTTTTTTTTTTGTATTTCTTTTTTTTGCTCATATCAATTTTGTAAATAAGACTTTAAAGTCTTGATTAACAGAAATAAATTGTAACAAAAAAAAAAAAAAATTTAAGCTTATCCTACCGAACCGATTTTAAAAAATCAAAAACTGTTCGAAAGATATTAGTTGGGAATGGTACTGATTAGTTTTAGGTGAAAATCTACCGAGCCGTTTTCCTGTAATTAACTGTTGAAAAAAAGTATTAAACTTTTCGTGCGCATTTAAGCTCATCCTACCGAACCGATTTTAAAAAATCAAAAACTGTTCGAAAGATATTAGTTGGGAATGGTACTGATTAATTTTAGTTGAAAATCTACCGAGCCGTTTTCTTGTAATTAACTGTTGAAAAAAAAGTGTTAAATTTTCGTCCACATTTAAGCTCATCCTACCGAACCGATTTAAAAAAATCAAAAACTGTTCGAAAGATATTAGTTGAGAATGGTACTGATTAATTTTAGGTAAAAATCTACCGAGCCGTTTTCGTGTAATTAACTGTTGAAAAAAAAATTTAAGCCGATTTTCGTGGAACTTTTTTTGGCGATATACATCATGGTCTTATATATATTACTTACTGTAATATTACGGCCTTACGACAAGTAGTTTAATTTTAAAAATTCGTCAAACTTTGCTAAAATTATTATCGTTTTTTTTAAAGTAGGATTGATGAAGTATATAATTTACACTTTTTTTTTTGATTAAGTCGATTATTTACACATATCGGGAAGTTCATGTAACTTGCCTCAAGGCTAAATACCAAACCAACTAGTTATGAAAATGATTAAAATATAATAATTTATTCAATTAAATTTCATTTATTTTGCATTATCTTTGTTTGACATAAAAATCTTTAACCTACAATCAAGTATTTTTACATATGTCATAGTACATTGATACCAAACGACATGATCTGCCGTGCCAAAATATGTTCGAAGATATATTCAAATAGTGCAAATCATTGCGAATATTTATCAATTACTGTATTAAAAAGTGGTGAAAAGTGAATATTTATTAATTATTGTATTGAAAAGTTGAAAAAAGTGATTAGAGGTTCTGCAAAAAGTGATTAGATCGTTCTTCCAAATGATCGACATAGTGAAAGTTGTGTTTTTTTTTTTTGATAAATTAGTCGCGGGCCTGCCAGTGTTTATTTGGCACAGTTTTTACATTTATCTTATTAATAACTGAATTAGTGATGAATATTAATAAATAACTATGAATATAAAGTAATAATGTTCTGTTTTATATTAGTTCGAAAACGTTTTCAGCCTACTTTTTGCAATTGTTAACAATTGTTCTTGAGGTTATGTTAGTCGCGGGTCTGCCGGGTTTTATTTGGCCCATTTTTGTGCCAAATGTGAAAATAATGAAATCAGTTAGTTGCAAGTCAAACATCCAAGCTATGTATCATATATATTAATTAATTGTGTGATTAGAATTAAATATTGATTCTAAAATTGTAAGTTGAAGAGTGTCAAATGATATAAGACTTGATTTGTCTTTTGCCCAGATTTTTCTGAGAATATCTTGAAAATCCACAACAATGCTTGCAGCATATATAGTGGGCTTGAAATTATACATGATATATTAGTTATTATAGAATAGAATGCTAAACAAAGTCATTTTGAAAATATATATATATATATATATATATATATATATATATACAACCCCTGAAAAAAATACAAATATACAATATAGAAAACAATAAAATTTACGCTTGAATATGAATCTTTTTATTTCAGAAATAATTTATCTTACTTAAATTTAATTTTAACATATTGTGCAGCCATGGATGTTATTTACCATTGGAATTGGAGTTCCTATCCTATCATTACCGTGGTTGCTACCGCGGCCGCCACGGTTGTCTTCGCGGTAATTTCCGCGGCCACCGCGTTTGTTTACGCGACCGCCGCTGTTGTTTTCTCTACCGCCATTGGTGTTTTCTCTACCGCCGCGGTTGTTTCCTTCACCACGGCCGTTGTTTCCTCTACCGCCGCGGTGTTTTCTATGCCGCGGTGTTTTCTATGCCGCCGAGGCTGTTTCCTCCGCCGCCGTGGTTGTTTCCTCTGCCGCCGCCCCAACTCGCATCGTCTGTGGACTAAAATAATAATTAATAATATTATAATACCTGAATGCTATGTATTGTTATAAAAATGTATTATTATAAAAATTTAACATTACCTTTTTGTAACTATAAAATCTTATTTCTTGATCTTTGAAAAAATGTAGGAAGTATTCCTCCACGTTTCCACTATCTTCATAAAGAACCGGCAGGAGCGATAATACACGCTCCTCCTTTTGAAACAGCAATTTTATCGTTTCGAAGCATAAACTAACGCCCTTTATTTTGTAACCTATTATAAAGAAAAATTATGAAAAATCCCTTAACTATACCAATGTATACATGTATGTATATATATATATATATATATATATATATATATATATATATATACATAAAATGAAATATATACCTTTGTTATGCTCCGAACACACAACAAAACCGTGTGACCAAGAAACGATGTCACCGAAACATCTCCTAATTTCGTTGGTCTCGATTTTGCATTCGAGCTATAATAATAAGAATGTTCTAATTACACACATGTCGTGAAGAATAAAAAGTGGATTTAAATTACTTACACAAGCCTATCTTCCCAATGGGACTCAGTTTGTTAATATTATCAGTATCTCTTCTTTCGGTATTTTACTCACTAGCGTGAAATTCCTCACAGCTCCCGCCATTTTATTTAAGAATGCTAGAAAAATAAAAACTATAATAATAGAAACGAAGAAATAGTTTTTAAATAAAATTATATATGTAATTTTAATAATACGCTATACATATCAATAAAAATCATGAATTTTTGTAAAAAAATATTATAATTTCTTACGTTTCAGCATTAAAAAATACAAAAGTTACAAAAGCTGAAAGTACTTACAAATTTTTTATTCTAGTGTTAAAAAGAGACTTTTTAAAAAATTCATTCAAATTCAATTTCGAAAGATTTACGATTCCTATACTCTACTTTAATAATAATAATATTTAAATTGTATATAGCTTTCTCTGTAAACTAAGTGGTGGCAATATGATTCAGATCAGATGCCATTATAATAAAAATAAAAAAAAAGTTTAAATTTTGAATACTTTTGGTTCAAATCAATCAACAATTACGGAGTATTTTCTAAAATGAAATTTTCAAAAATCATTAATGTTTATAATTGAACCATCAGTTTTCTTAGTACTATAATCGTAAAGTATGTTCATTAAGACCAGGTCGCTATACCAAGCCAATCTTTAATTTTAATTTAAACAAACGTCAAAAAAACTGATTTTCTCAAAATTTGATGAATTTTTAAAATTAATCTACCTGTTGTAAGACCGTAATATAAAACTTATCAGTATCATTTCCAACAAATATCTTTCGAACATTTTTTGAATGTTCAAAATCGATTGAGAATAGCGGGCCAAAACGTGGACGAAATTTTTTATTATACCAAAACTATTTGTGGTTATCTGCATCTACTTATATTAAATCCAATTAATTTCTTCTTTAAACAAAAATACAGCAATCTACGAAAAATATTATTATTCGCGCGACAATTTTCATACCGTTTAACAAGATGTGCGATTGTCCGTTATTTACTATAAGTGGGGAATGTTAACAATGCGCCATCCCTACTGCAAGGGCAAGTGACACGTGGCGTCAAAAACATTTAAATAATTTAAAATTGGCGAAGAATTACCACAATATTATCCTCACAGGAAACTCCCTTATAGCAAACTTGGAGAGGCATCCCAGTTGGGACAAGTTTCAACATTTCAAACTGCAAATTTTGGAATTGGAGGCGATAAAAGGGAAAATGTTCTTATCGTTTAAAAAACGGCGAAATATCAAATCTGAAAACTAAAATTGTGGTTATATTGGCAGGAACAAACAACACGAAACATAGCAAACCGCACGAAATTTATGAAGAAATTATTAAATGTGTGAGCATTATTAAAGAATTGCTTCCGAGTGCTCGCATCATTTTACCCACCATGCTTCCAAGAGGAAGAGTACCAAATGCCCAACGCGATTGCCTGCAAGTCGTAACAGTTTATTAAATCAATTTAACAAGATAAATATGAATAAAGACATATTCACACAGTGCTTTGTTTTATAATTTACATTTGATATATTCCATTCTATCATTCGAAAACGTTGCCGAACTAATATCAAACACAACATTATTACTTTATATTCATAGTTATTTATTACGTCACTAATTCAGTTATTAATAAATAAATATAAAATGTGCCAATAAACACTGGCAAATCCGCGACTAATTTATCAAAAAAACACTACTTTCATTATGTCGACCCAATATAAACACACAACATTTTTTATATTTTTTTTTTTTTTTTAATTATTTTTATTTATATATATATACATTATTTTCATATCTCAGTCAGGCAGAGTTGCCTGGTATGAGAGATTATGAAAACAGTTTTCATATAATATATACATTTCATTTGACTATAATAATCTATTTCATTAATATAATATCTATATATAACTAAAAATATCTTTATATATCACTCTTCAGTCTTCTTGGTCTTCAATTTCCTTATAGTGTTTTTTTTATTTTCTTTTAATTTTATCGTCATCTTTGGTCATCTTAATATTGTTTGGCAATTCGTTATATTTTTGCTGGCACTCCATATGACATTTTCTCTGAAATTCTTCTTTCTATGTTATTACTTTATATTCATAGTTATTTATTAATATTCATCACTAATTTAGTTATTAATAAGATAAATGTAAAAAATGTGCCAAATAAACACTGGCTGGCAGACCCGCGACTAATTCATCAAAAAAAAACACAACTTTCACTATGACGACCCAATATAAAACACAACATTATTACTTTATATTCATAGTTATTTATTAATATTCATTACTAATTCAGTTATTAATAAGATAAATGTGAAAACTGTGCCAAATAAACACTGGCAGGCCCGCGACTAATTTATCAAAAAAAGTTATAATTCTTGAAACATAAGCATGCTAGTGCACTCGAATATATGTTTGCCTATTACAGTTGAATGTTTCATCAGCGACGTACAATTAATATGGGTGTTTCGAAGAGCCATTTCTATTTTGTTATCATGCCAGCCTTCGTAAAAGGCGCTCCGACGGAACTGATGTTACCGGTATACATATTTTTTTTGGTTTCTCTGGTGAAACGCATTCTTTTCAACGTTTAAAATACTGCTTTGACCAGCGGCCTGCAGCATTTGCGTAGTAAAAACAGCTCTTTAATTTATTGATATTGATAACTTTCTATAAACATAGTTCAAAAATCACTCTCACATAGTGTTGCACGAACGAATTATTTTTGGTGTTGAAAGCGATTGTATGCTTTTGAGTATTTTTAACTTTTGCATTAAATGCCCTTTTCCAGCTTCTTCATACATGCCATGAACAAAGTAAATGTTGTTTGTTGAAGTCATGACAGATACCATGCATTGTAATATGCGTGTGCATCATCAGGCATAAAAGTTAAGGTGGCAACTTTTTTTACTTTACTACTATTGAACTACAAATTTTCTCAAAAAATAATTTAAATACAGTTTTGTCTTGCCGATTGGTGAAACAAAATGCTACGGGATAACCTACCCCAAACTCATCAATCACAAGGAGAGTATGCAGGTTAAATCAATAAGAATTTGCACCATTAGATCTATCTATGCATGTTTTATCATGTCTATATTCATTTAAAATAGTAGCTTGCAATATAGTCATTACGACCACAAAAAGATCATCTTCACCTAGTATCATGTTCTATGTTTTATTATTATTATCTATATGGGTAGGGTATGGTAGCACTGCTTTGCACTTGATATTTCGAACATCTTTCTTGGTAATTATTGAGCCCTCAATGGTAAAATTTTTTCATATGCTACACTTTGAATACTGATGATAATTTTATTATCCGAAACTTCTGCTATAACTTAATAATGGTGGCCTATACTCGAAATTTATTCTATAAATTGGGAACAATTTTCCTCATATCTTTCCATGATTCTATGGTGTTGCTTGCTATAGGCGTGACTGTTTATTTAGATATAAATCTATTTCATCACGTCTTTTATTTCCTTTTTCTCTGGCGCAATTTCTTATGTAACTGCCAAAAGTCGAAACTGTCTGGCGTGGCATCAATATCTAAACTTGTAGTAGAATTGTTCAACATATTTGATTTTTCATGCATGTATTGCATTTGAGGCAGCATTGGTGTTTTTAAAATGCAAGTTTTTAAAGCGTTGATCGAGCAATGTGGCTAGAATGGACGGAATGAAACTTATTGACAACAAGGCTTTTGTAGGATCCAATAGAAGGTTTGCGATTATTAACCCCGTGACTTCTAATACTACCAAAAAAAAATACATTTTTTTTTCATTTTTTCATTTGTCAACTCGTAATTTAATTAAAATTACGAGTTTACAAAATTTAATTTCCGGACACTTTATTTTCTGTCAAATATATTCGAAACCAATGTTCTAAAAAAATTTGAATAGTTGGTGGTGTTTGGTTGTGTTGATGTTTAACTCTCTTGTCTTTCTTATAAAAGCATATGCTTTTTGAGACATGTTTAGCTTCCTTCCAAAATACTAAATGCTTAGACTTATCTGTAAGAGCACTGCCTAGACCTAGGCCCTAGAGGTTTTTAGTCACTGGCAGAACTGGAGGCTGTTTCATTTACACTGTCAAACAGCTCTTCTAGAATTTCAGGAAATCGACAGTCCTAGTACCTTCTTG
>NW_020536271.1:0-19953 GCF_003426905.1 Ctenocephalides felis | reverse complement strand
ATCTGTTCTTATCAGCTTAATATCTGATAGTATCTGCATAGCAGATCCAGTATATTAAACTGATTTTTGGAAATTGGCGGAATGTCAGGGGCTTGCTCCGCTTCCGCCGCGGGGTTGGCCCGGTATTGCAGTACCGCCGGGATCGGCCCATAAAAAACCATCATATAATAATAAATTAAAAATGTGCATATATTGCATATTAAATATATATATTATATAAAATATATATAAATATATTGATATGTAATATCGATAATTGATTTCAAATTAACTATATAAATTAATTATATAAAACTATAAAAATTAATAATAAAATAAAAAAATATATAAAGCTATACAAATCTAACAAAGATTATATATAACGATAATAGGATTGAAAAATTTTGCAAGTGTCAGAAAATACTTCATATAAATATGACAAAAAATGAGTTTAATATATATAAGTATGAACACACATCTATCGATAAAGAAATTAATATGAATATGAGCGTCTGTTCTCCTAATAACATTTTTTGAAAAATTTTGCAAGTGTCAGAAAATACTTTATATAAATATGACAATAAAATGAGTTAAATATATAAGTATGAACACACATCTATCGATAAAGAAATTAATATGAATATGAGCGTCTGTTCTCCCAATAACATATTTTTTTGAAAAATTTTGCAAGTGTCAGAAAATACTTATATAAATATGACGATAAAATGAGTTTAATATATATAAGTATGAACACACATCTATCGATAAAGAAATTAATATGAATATGAGCGTCTGTTCTCCTAATAACATATTTTTTTGAAAAATTTTGCAAGTGTCAGAAATACTTTATATAAATATGACGATAAAATGAGTTTAAATATATAAGTATGAACACACATCTATCGATAAAGAAATTAATATGAATATGAGCGTCTGTTTCCTAATAAATATTTTGAAAAATTTTGCAAGTGTAAAATATTTATATAAAATATGACGATAAAATGAGTTTAATATATATAAGTATGAACACACATATATCGATAAAGAATTAATATGAATATGAGCGTCTGTTCTCCTAATAACATATTTTTTTGAAAAATTTTGCAAGTGTCAGAAAATACTTTATATAAATATGACAATAAAATGAGTTTAATATATATAAGTATGAACACACATCTATCGATAAAGAAATTAATATGAATATGAGCGTCTGTTCTCCTAATAACATATTTTTTTGAAAAATTTTGCAAGTGTCAGAAATACTTTATATAAATATGACGATAAAATGAGTTTAATATATATAAGTATGAACACACATCTATCGATAAAGAAATTAATATGAATATGAGCGTCTGTTCTCCTAATAACATATTTTTTTGAAAAATTTTGCAAGTGTCAGAAAATACTTTATATAAATATTTTTGTAAAATTTTACAAATGTGAGAAAAGGCTTATAACGACAGTAGAGTTAACAGCCATATTAGAACATTCGCTCATAGAACTTTGGGGGGTGAAGAATAGTTAGGGAATGGACGCGAGAGTTGATAAAAATAGATGAAAAATGAATCGTTGAAATAGTTGGGAATATTTTGTTTATATTGTAGAATTTAAAAAATAGTATTTGTCCGCAAATTTATCGCTTCTCGGCCGAATGGCTAAGATCAAAGTGTAGTATCTGTTCTTATCAGCTTAATAAATTTCGCGATATAAAGTGTTTTAAGTGATTTTTGGATAAATTTTATTTGTCAGGGGCCTGCTCCGCTTCCGACGATTTGCCAGCGCTTCCAAAAGGCTTTCGCTAACTTAAAATAAATATTTGACTTATTCTAAAACTGTGATGTGTTCCATTCGCGAGTAAATCATACGGGTAAGTTTTCTCATTATGACATAGTATAAGTACGTAATATGTGTGTGTGTGCATGTGTGTTTGTGTGTGTGTACGCACGTATGTTGGTTTGTAGATCGCGCGTGTATGCGGGTGGACGTGTGTGCTGACGGTTTGATTGTATGTGTGATTGCAGCTCGCGCGTCGCATATACGTATAACGGTGGATGCATAGATGCGTTTCGCTGATCGGTAAAATACGCGATACAAAAATTAACAACGTTGCGCGTCTCGCGCATAATTACTGTTCGAGAATTCTCAAACCTTTATTCTTCTCTTATTATAATTATGTGTATTTAGTCGCGCGACTATAATTATAATTTCGCGCTATATATAAAACAATAAATATTCATTACATACTCAAATTACTATTACGATATACATTTTGCATTGACAACCATATCGTTGTAAATGCAATTATATTGTTACTGTAAATTCAATACATTTTTCTTTATTTAAATTTGAAACTAAAAACTAACTAACTATTCTTACTCGCATTATATCCAGAATTATAATTATACTTATAGTCGTGTTTTTTACTTTTGCCATACACTTTCTCTGTTTACCTTAATATAAACGCTTAAAATAATAATAATTAAGCCTACATTTATATTATTAAATTACTTTCTGCCGATCGGTGAATGCATACTTGTAGACATAAATAATATACCTACATATAGCTGCATTACACAAAGTTTGCCATTACCACCAACTACTCCATCATATCAAATTATAATATATTTCTACCAAAATCCATTCGCAATTCAGTTATATTTTCGTATTCTATTATATCAATCGTTCAAAATTTTCGATACATTCTGTCGCGGAGTGTACCGATCACGCGACTGACGCGCCTTAGCTGAAGCCCGTCTCCGCGGAACATTAAACGGTGAGACACGAACCCAAATCGATTATTGTTTCATAGATATATATACATATATCTAAATTTGTCACCCAACTAAATTCAAACGTAATATATCACAGTTATAATTATGATTCCAACCTTTAATTACATCATCATTAACCCTAAACTTTATTTCGCGTTACACAACTTTTCACAATTGCCATAAATTGATTCTCACACTTTGACATGCGCTCCACTGGGCGTGTGTATCAACAGGCGAGGCACGCTGTCGACACAGCGACATACGCGTTCGCTGTCTACAATAAATACATGACATGTTTTAAATTATTACTATGTTATACGTTATTGCATTTTTTTTCCTCTCTTATAATTATTGATTTACTTTTCGCATTTTTATTTTTATATCTATTTTTGCTTTTTATACTTATATTTATGTCCTATATATAAATTTATTTTGGCCCATTTTACTTTTTATTTATTTATTTATTTATTGATTTTTTATTATTATTATTATTTTACTTATTATTATTATTATTAATATTATTATTCATTATTATTATTATTATTATTATTATTATTATTATTATTATTATTATTATTATTATTATTATTATTATATTATTATTATTATTATTATTTTTATTATTATTTAATTGTTTTTTTTTTTTTTTTTTTTTTTTTTTTTTTTTTTCTCTTTCTTTCCTTGCTCAAAACCAATATAAACCAACATATGAATGAATGAATGAATAAATGGTGATATGCATGAAATGTCATGAGAAAACTTGCCCCAAATAAGAAAGCAGATACTACATGAGCTCCCAAAGAAGCTTACCCGGACGCAGGCCTGCAAAGCCTTGGGATTACGACCTCAGACTTTCGCTCAGCACAGAAAATACTACTTCTGCAGAGTCTGAGGTCGTCTACCTGGACCTACCATTGAAAGATGACAAAGCACATTGCCCCAAATGCAGGAAAGCATACACCCAGAAGAGTAAACTTATGATGCATTTGAGGATAGAGCACCACGCTGTGCTCAAATACAAATGCTCGTTATGCAACTTACCAACATCGTTAAACGCATTTAGGGGCCACCTCATGAAATGTGAAGGTCGCGGGAAAAAGGCCAATATGACAAAACATAATAAACCGACCAAGCCAACACCCAGCACTCCACCAAAGTCCGCTTCTGCAGTTGGCCCAAATATTCAGGCTGGGAGCAGCAGACCTGCTTCGATCACCAAAAAGAGACCTAAAACTGCAGTAACCACATCAGGGACCAGGAATATAACCCCCCCTCCAGCCTCTAGCTCTCAAATTATGACAAGGTCAAGAACTAGAGCCGCGAGTGTGCCTCCATCAGACCGAAGTCAGAAGGGTGGTAGGGTTATTTGGAGAACGAAAAGCGCGACCTTAGACACAACAGGCGGAAACCCGGAATTCACCGCAGCTGAAATATTGTCACCAAAACCTAATCCACCAGGACTACTACGCGAAGAAACCGGCGACAATATTCTGCTGTGGCCCAGTCCAATAGAAATAATCACAAATAGAACGAGCGGGAAAAAGCTGCCCACCATTTCAGAGACGCCACCGGAGCCGGAAACACCAGTTTTGCTACCCGAAACATTAAACAATGAAACCCCGACGCGGCCTAATTTAACAGCGAGAAGAGGCAAATCAAGCGGAGGACGAGAATCCACCACAGTTGAGAGTTCATCAGAACTCAATCCACCAGGACAACTGCACGAGGAAACCGGCGAAAATATTCCGCTGTGGCTCAGCCCAATAGAAATCACCACAAATAGGACAAGCGGAAGCCAATTGCCTACCACAGCAGAGATGCCACCGGAGCTGGAACCGCCAGCATTACTACCCGGAATTGTAGACGATGAAATTCCAATGTGGCCTAGCTTAATAGCGAGAAGAGTAGCAACTGAAGAAAATACATCCGAAACAAATGACGAGACAGCACCCCCGATCGAGGTGATTTCCAACGAGAATGAAACGGTAACAGCAAACGAAATGGCGAGGGAAATTGCGGAACGCCTGCGTGATATAAGAGCAATAGTAGAAGAAATCAACACTCGGCCAAGCGAGACTCCATCGCAAGAAGAGGGCGTCCGCCAACAAACAAGAAACGAAGGAACCATCCCGACGCCTACACTGGTCACTCCAAAAATGACGGAATTCCAGGTCGAGGCCTGCCGGAGGATTCAGGCTATTGCAACACCGGCCGACCTGGATAAAGAAATCGAAGACATATCGAATTCAATCAAGCCGAATGAAAGCGCTGAACCCCGAAACGAGACTGGTCGCGGATACCGACCCAATACCGATCAGAGACGACGTCGTAGGAGGAATACGGATATGACCTTCGACCCCGCCGCTGCTGCCCGCATACAAAAACTATACAGACGAGATAGAAAAAGGGCGTTTAGGGAAATAACGGGAAATAACGAAAGAGCTTATTGTCACTTTGAACCCGAATTCCTCCACGCATACTTCAAGGCCGTCTACCGAAGACAACCAGATCCGGAACCATCAGAAGCCATGCCAGAAATTATACCTCCAATAACACCGGTGGGAGATGGGAACAATAATCCTCTTACTAAAGATTTCACAGCAGAAGAGATCTGGGCCCGTGCGCTTAAATGCAAAAATACGGCACCGGGTCCCGATGGCATCAGATACTGGCTATGGAAAAAATGCGACCCTGGCTCGCATATATTAGCGGCAATATTTAACCAAACACACAAACTGAAGTATGTACCACGCTCGTGGCAAGTGTCGGAGACCATCTTAATTCCGAAGAAAGGCGACTTGGATGAGGTCACGAGCTGGAGGCCTATCGCCCTGTCGAATACAATTGGAAAGCTATACGCCTCGGTTCTGGCAGATCGCCTGGGCAAATGGTGCAAAGAAAATAACCGCATCTCAAACGCACAAAAAGGTTTCATGCCATTTGAAGGTTGCAGCGAACATAACTACACGCTGCAATCTTCAATTCAGGATGCCAGAAGAAGACGAAAAGAAATCGCGGTCGCATGGCTAGACCTGAAAAATGCTTTCGGTTCGATCCCACATAAAACAATCTTTAACGCAATGCGCTGGGCGGGACTGGGCAGCGAGAGCATTGCCCTGATAGAAAGAATTTATAGCGGATGCACGACGAAGATCAGAAGCGTCCAGGGATCAACGGAGGACGTTCCAGTAGAAGCGGGAGTGAAACAGGGATGTCCGCTGTCTCCTATAACATTCAACATGGCCATTGAACCGCTGCTACGAGCCATCCGAAACACGCCAGAAAACTATAATGCAAACGGCACCATCAATAACGTGCTGGCGTATGCCGACGATCTTGTGCTGATGGCTGATAGCGCAGAAGGACTGCAGAAACTGATGGACACTACAGCTACGGTTTCAAAATGGAGCGGACTGCAGTTCAACACCAGAAAATGCGCCACGCTGCATGTGGACGGCAAACAACACCGAGCTATTACTACAACCTTCAGCCTGAATGGAGAAACTATGAAAACCTTGGACATGGACCAATCTTATGAATACCTAGGCATCCCAACGGGTTTTCAGAGTTTCAGTTCGGCCGACGAAGTCATCAGGGCGATGAGGAGGCATGCGGAGCAACTGAACAATTCGTTACTAGCCCCCTGGCAAAAGGTGGACGCCTTAAACACGTTCATCATGCCGCAATTACAATTTCACCTCCGGAACGGTAAAACCACGAAAAAACTACTTTGGATATACGACCGGGAGGTGAAGAATTACGCCAAGAAGTGGGCCAATCTGCCAAAGCGAGCCAGCGCTGAGATCCTATATCTCGCCTACAAAGAGGGAGGCTTCAACCTGCTACCAACCTCTTTCTTGGCAGACATCGGACAGGTCGTCCATGCGCACAGACTGCTCACGTCCAACGATGACAGCGTCGCAGAAGCAAGTCTGGCAGCGCTGAAGGAGGTTGTTCGGAAGAAAACGATCAGAGAGGCCACGCCGAAGGAACTCGTTGACTACATCAACGGATCTGACGAAGGATTGGTGGCAAAACCGAGCAACGACATTAGTTCGACATGGACGAGACTCAGAGCAGCCGCCAGACGCCTAAAGGGCAAAATCAACTTCCTCCTCGAATTGGACTCACTGCAAGTGGACGACAAGCGCGTTGAGAGACAGAATTCAGAAAGCGCACTAAGAACAGCGGCGCGGAATCACTTCCGCAACAAACTTATACTTAAACCCGACCAGGGAAAAGCTATGGAAGTGACATCGGCCAACTCTGTCTCCAACCACTTTATAAGAGATGGCAGTTTTACAAGATTTGCCGACTGGCGTTTCATACATAGAGCCCGTCTGAACGTACTGCCGTTGAACGGGTGCCGAAGATTCGGCCAGAACGACAAACGGTGCAGACGATGCGGACACCAGAACGAGACGCTGCCGCACGTTCTGAACCACTGCCGTCCACAGTTTGCCACCATGACGAAAAGACATAACGCGATTCTAAACCGGTTGACGAAAGCAATGAAGGTGCCACCTGGATCCAGAACGTTTATTAATCAGCAGATCCCGGGATATATTGGGACTGAGAGACCCGACGTAGTCATTTTAGACGAAACGCAGAAAATCGCCTTAATTATGGATGTGACGGTGGCGTTCGAGAACCGGCCTCAAGCATTCGTTACTGCGAGAGCTGAAAAAATCAGGAAATATAGTGCCCTGGCCAATCATTTACATACTCAAGGCCTAACCACCAAAATCCTGGTATTCGTCATGGGATCACTCGGGGGATACGACAAAAGTAACGTCGAAACCCTAATAGCCTTAGGAATAGGCCGCCGCTACTCTGTGCTAATGAAGCGCCTGATGGTGTCCGACACTATCAAATGGTCCCGTGACATGTATGTCGAACACATCACAGGAAGCAGACAATACCACGGCTGAGGAGGGACGAGAAAACTGTTGAATGACGATATTATAACCTCAACGAATACATTCTACCCAGCACCATGGTTGAATAAAGACCAAGACTGAAGAATATCGAAGCTATTGCTCAAATAATTTTATATACTTTTTGATGTTATGAATACTGTATTATCCACAATATGTACATGCCGTTAACATGTTAACGGCATAATTTTCTATAATTTAAAAATGCTGAATAAATGTATACACACTACCAGCTAATAGCTGGCCCGTAGTGTTTTATTATATATCAATAAAATTGTAATTTCCTCTTCCAGATATATGCTCGCTATATGTCAGTCCGCGTATTGTACTAGTTATATACTTGGTCTGACATACACAGCGATACATCAAAATTCTTTAAGATTTGCAAATGGCCTACACTATATCATCAGCATTATCTAAAAAGAAACATCTGTTCTTATCAGCTTAATATCTGATAGTATCTGCATAGCAGATCCAGTATATTAAACTGATTTTTGGAAATTGGCGGAATGTCAGGGGCTTGCTCCGCTTCCGCCGCGGGTTGGCCCGGTATTGCAGTACCGCCGGGATCGGCCCATAAAAAACCATCATATAATAATAAATTTAAAAATGTGCATATATTGCATATTAAATATATATATATATAAATATATATAAATATATTGATATGTAATATCGATAATTGATTTCAAATTAACTATATAAATTAATTATATAAAAACTATAGAATTAATAATAAAATAAAAAAATATATAAAGCTATACAAATCTAACAAAAGATTATATATAACGATAATAGGATTGAAAAATTTTGCAAGTGTCAGAAAATACTTCATATAAATATGACAAAAAATGAGTTTAATATATATAAGTATGAACACACATCTATCGATAAAGAAATTAATATGAATATGAGCGTCTGTTCTCCTAATAACATATTTTTTTGAAAAATTTTGCAAGTGTCAGAAAATACTTCATATAAATATGACAAAAAATGAGTTTAATATATATAAGTATGAACACACATCTATCGATAAAGAAATTAATATGAATATGAGCGTCTGTTCTCCTAATAACATATTTTTTTGAAAAATTTTGCAAGTGTCAGAAAATACTTCATATAAATATGACAATAAAATGAGTTTAATATATATAAGTATGAACACACATCTATCGATAAAGAAATTAATATGAATATGAGTGTCTCTTCTCCTAATAACATATTTTTTTGAAAAATTTTGCAAGTGTCAGAAAATACTTTATATAAATATGACAATAAAATGAGTTTAATATATATAAGTATGAACACACATCTATCGATAAAGAAATTAATATGAATATGAGCGTCTGTTCTCCCAATAACATATTTTTTTGAAAAATTTTGCAAGTGTCAGAAAATACTTTATATAAATATGACGATAAAATGAGTTTAATATATATAAGTATGAACACACATCTATCGATAAAGAAATTAATATGAATATGAGCGTCTGTTCTCCTAATAACATATTTTTTTGAAAAATTTTGCAAGTGTCAGAAAATACTTTATATAAATATGACAATAAAATGAGTTTAATATATATAAGTATGAACACACATCTATCGATAAAGAAATTAATATGAATATGAGCGTCTGTTCTCCTAATAACATATTTTTTTGAAAAATTTTGCAAGTGTCAGAAAATACTTTATATAAATATGACGATAAAATGAGTTTAATATATATAAGTATGAACACACATCTATCGATAAAGAAATTAATATGAATATGACCGTCTGTTCTCCTAATAACATATTTTTTTGAAAAATTTTGCAAGTGTCAGAAAATACTTTATATAAATATTTTTGTAAAATTTTACAAATGTGAGAAAAGGCTTATAACGACAGTAGAGTTAACAGCCATATTAGAACATTCGCTCATAGAACTTTGGGGGGTGAAGAATAGTTAGGGAATGGACGCGAGAGTTGATAAAAATAGATGAAAAATGAATCGTTGAAATAGTTGGGAATATTTTGTTTATATTGTAGAATTTAAAAAATAGTATTTGTCCGCAAATTTATCGCTGAAAGCCAAGGGCATTAAGGTGAAGCAGGTGGTCCAAATTAAGAAGAAGGAATCGGACGGCAGTCAACGCAAACTCCCTATATATATTGTCCTTCTAGATAAGGAACAAGAGATGGCCAAACTGAAGGAAATAAACAATATAGAAGGACATATATTTAAATGGGAAAGCTACAGGCCACTAAACAAGACCATCCAGTGCCACAAGTGCCTGAACTTCGGTCATACCTCGTACACGTGCGACATGCGGTAAGATGCATAAAATGCACGAACGTGCACCCACCAGGAGTGTGCACGAAGCCACCAACCGAGGACCCGAAATGCGTGAACTGCCAAGAAAACCACCCGGCTAACTATTCTAAATGCCCAGCTCTAATCAACTATAGAGCAAAAAGAGACAAAGATGCGCTTAAGAGAAATCCAGCATACAAGCCAGCGCCAATACCTGCGCCGCTGACGAGGAGCTTCTCGTCAGCTTTAAAACCCACCAACGATGGCCATAACAACAGATCTGCGTTTCCTGAACTCCCGGTACCATCATCACCACGAACACCGCCGGCCTCCCAGTATCCATCGCCGAAGATCCAGCCAGCACCAGAACCGATCCGGCCAGCATCCTCACGAATCCGGCCTACCACCAGCCAGTCCGATCCAGACCTGAGTACACCAGAGGGACTATTTACTGTTATGGGTGAGATCAGGAAGTTATTCGCGGATCCCGAGGTAAGACAAATTTTCAGTGAGCTTTATAAACTGACAAAGACATTGAACACAAATATGACTTACAATGACAAATACACAACCATACTTAACTTTTTAACGGCATGCCCATAAATCACGCACGCGACATACACATAATGTACTTCAACTCCAACGGACTCAAAAACAACGTAGACGAACTGAAACAGACCATAACAAAATATGACTTGGACATTGTACTAATTAACGAGACACACCTGAAACCTACGGACAGACTTTACATCAGCAACTATAAAGTATACAGGAACGACAGACCGACAAACTCACGCGGATGGGGAGGCACTGCAATATTGATCAAGTCTAATATCAGACACGAGCAAGTGCCAAACCTGACAGCGGGCTGTTCTGAAATAACAACTATTAATGTATACAAAAGAGGTCAAAAAGTGACTATAATATCGATTTACATCCCGGCAAGCGGACTGCAACTGACGGACCTACAAAACCTACTTGACTCAAACACACACGTCTTAATGGCAGGAGACTTCAACGCGCAACATACATCTTGGAACTGCAACTACAACAACGCGAACGGAATCCGACTCTACGAATATCTGACGGAACACAACACCACGGACGCACAACTACACTATCCTGACACACCGACCAGATATGCCACCGTACAGACACACCATCACAGCACAATCGATCTGGCTTTGACAAAAAACATTCACATAACATCCGAACCCATAACTAGAACACTATTCAACTCTGACCATAACCCTGTTTTTATGACCATCTCTGACAGACTCGACGTCGACCGTACTCCAGAACGCAACATTTTAGATTATTCGAGAGCCAACTGGCCACTTTTTAGAGAAATTATTACAGACAATATACGACACACGATACCCATAGAGACCAATACAGACATAGAGGAGGCTGTGACACATCTGACACGGACGATCACGGACACCATCCAACACACAATACCGCTGCGACACGCAAATACATCCACATTTGACACGCTTCCTCAACAAATATTAGTAAAAATTAAATTAAAGAACAATATAAAGAAACTGTGGCAACGTACTGGTGACAGACTACTAAAGGAACACGTAAACAGACTGACAAAAATTATTCATAATGAGATACGTGAGCACCGGAATGACACTTGGACTAAAAAACTAGAAACCATCAACACTGACCCGCACAAAGTTTGGCAAACAGCCAAAAGGCTGACGAGGAAAACAACACCTATCCCGCCACTCAAACTACCTGACAACAACTACGCCACGACACCAGCAGACAAAGCAGAAATTTTAGCAACACACTTTGAAAACATACACAGACAAAACGCCGACATGTCCAACGCAGACTTAAGACGAGACGTACGCAATTCTATTCAAAATTTTACTGAACAATTTAACGACAAAGACCTACGAATAGACCCTGCCACAGTTTCAGAAATAAAGTTGACAATCAGAAAACTACCGAACAGGAAAGCACCCGGACCGGACGGACTACAAAATATAATACTGAAACAACTACCAACGAACGCATACATACTAATCACACGACTGGTTAACCGTATAATGGCCAAAGGCCACTTTCCTGCTTCATGGAAAACATCGACCATATTTCCTATCCTGAAGCCGAGGAAACAGCCAGACTCTCCGCAAAATTACAGACCAATCAGCCTCCTCAATACAATGAGCAAAGTAACTGAAAAGGTACTGCTCAAACGCATCAACAGACACATCAGACGAAACAAGATTATACCAGACACACAGTACGGCTTTAAGGAACAGCACTCTACGTTACATCCACTGACACAACTAATAGAAAACACTGTACTCAACTTCAATAGACGAAACCATACCGGATTGGTGTTGCTCGATTTCGAGAAGGCTTTTGACACCATCTGGATGGACGGACTGATACACAAATTCATAACCCTTAACTTTCCACCATACATCACAAAACTACTCCATTCTTACCTCGCAGACCGTAATTTCACAGTTCAAGTAGACAACACACCCTCGACGATTAAACAAGTGACGGCGGGAGTACCGCAGGGCTCGATCCTGGGACCGGCCTTGTTTAACGTCTACATCCACGACATGCCCACTGACGCCGACACAACACTGTTGACATTTGCTGACGACACTGCCATTTACAGATCATCACGTTCACCTACGCTACTGACTACAAAAATACAGAGACATATAGACGCCCTGACTGATTACACGGAAAAATGGCAAATTAAAATCAATCCTTCTAAAACAGAAGCAATTTTCTTTACAAAAAGCCGTTGGTCCATTACACTTACTGACTTGACGAAACTAAAGGTAATGGGCCATGAAGCTGAGTGGTCCAAGGAAGTCAAATACCTTGGCGTAACCTTGGACTATAGACTCAGCTTCACAAAACATACGAATACAAAAATTGGACAGGCTTACGGGATGATGAATCTACTGAGACCTCTTTTGAACCACAACAGCCCGCTAAGCGTGAAGAACAAGCGGACACTTTACTTGACACTCATAAGACCATTACTGACATACGCCGCTCCGGCATGGAACGCGACAACCAAGACCAACAGACGGAGACTACAAATAGCACAGAACAAAGCACTGCGACTGGTACTAGACAAATCAAGGAACCCACTGACGAGACACTACTACCCAACGAAATATTTACACGAACAGACGGACATACCGACCATACTCGACACATAAAAAAGCTCACCGAGAATTTTTACCGAAAGTGTAGGGATCACGATAATAGTACCATCCGCGCGTTAGGCCAGTACACATCAGAAATGATCTGGTACGGGAACTATGCCATGCCTAACTACCTGATCGAGCCCGCAGTGAATACATAAGCCATAAAACAATGAATGAAGGATTTTTTTTAGGTGACAAAAATCGTCTCCTTTTTTTGTCCTTGCGAAATAATGAATAAAATATTGTACAAATACAAATATATAGACAATATTGTAAAACCATAAACTTTTGGGTAAAATACCCCCAGGGTAGACAAACCCACATATAATTCACTGTATTTTACACTGTATATATTGAATAAATTTTTATTTCTGTCTGTCTGTCGCAAATTTATCGCTTCTCGGCCGAATGGCTAAGATCAAAGTGTAGTATCTGTTTTTATCAGCTTAATATCTGATAGTATCTGCATAGCAGATCCAGTATATTAAACTGATTTTTGGAAATTGGCGGAATGTCAGGGGCTTGCTCCGCTTCCGCCGCGGGTTGGCCCGGTATTGCAGTACCGCCGGGATCGGCCCATAAAAAACCATCATATAATAATAAATTTAAAAATGTGCATATATTGCATATTAAATATATATATATATATATATATATAAATATATATAAATATATTGATATGTAATATCGATAATTGATTTCAAATTAACTATATAAATTAATATATATATAAAACTATAGAATTAATAATAAAAAAAAAAAATATATAAAGACTAATGAACACACATCTACGAAAAGAAATTATATATATGAGCGTCTGTTCTAATATATTTTTTTGAAAAATTTTGCAAGTGTCAGAAAATACTTTATATAAATATGACGATAAAATGAGTTTAATATATATAAGTATGAACACACATCTATCGATAAAGAAATTAATATGAATATGAGCGTCTGTTCTCCTAATAACATATTTTTTTGAAAAATTTTGCAAGTGTCAGAAAATACTTTATATAAATATGACAATAAAATGAGTTTAATATATATAAGTATGAACACACATCTATCGATAAAGAAATTAATATGAATATGAGCGTCTGTTCTCCTAATAACATATTTTTTTGAAAAATTTTGCAAGTGTCAGAAAATACTTTATATAAATATGACGATAAAATGAGTTTAATATATATAAGTATGAACACACATCTATCGATAAAGAAATTAATATGAATATGACCGTCTGTTCTCCTAATAACATATTTTTTTGAAAAATTTTGCAAGTGTCAGAAAATACTTTATATAAATATTTTTGTAAAATTTTACAAATGTGAGAAAAGGCTTATAACGACAGTAGAGTTAACAGCCATATTAGAACATTCGCTCATAGAACTTTGGGGGGTGAAGAATAGTTAGGGAATGGACGCGAGAGTTGATAAAAATAGATGAAAAATGAATCGTTGAAATAGTTGGGAATATTTTGTTTATATTGTAGAATTTAAAAAATAGTATTTGTCCGCAAATTTATCGCTTCTCGGCCGAATGGCTAAGATCAAAGTGTAGTATCTGTTCTTATCAGCTTAATTAGACGGCTTCTCTGATTAGGAAATAAGAAAAAGGCTATATTTTGTTTTTTGGTCATTTTGTGCCGAGGTCGTCGGAAGCGGAGCCCCCCGGAGCCCTAGGTGAGACCGAGCGAAACAGGACCAGAGCGGGACGAGGACTGGAGCGAGACTGGAGCGGGACTGATGCGGGACAAGGACTGGAGCGGAGCGGGACTAAGGTACAGGTTAGTGGTAGGATTAGGTGGGGGCCCCCCTGTCGAGACTCTTCGTGGAGTCTGGGAGTGACTGCTCTTTTCAGAGCGGCGCCCCCTTGATTCTACGAATTGAGTGTTAGACTTGGTGGCTTGTACGGTTTTGCCTTGGCATTTCCGTCCCAGCGGTATAGGCACGAGGTGTGTGCCCCCTTGCAAAAGGTAGGGTGATCCTGCGCTTATTAGTGCGGTGATCCCCGGAGCCCTATGCGACGGGGGGCCCCCTCAAAAACCTATCTGGGCTGAGTTGTGGCACGGTTGTCTCGGACGTGGCACTCTTCGCATGAGCGATCCCAAATCTTTTGATTTGGTTGATCCTCGTGTTGCGAATTGAGGACCCCCGGAGCACCCACTGCGCGCCCCCTTGGACCAAGGAAATTCAAACTACGCAAATTAGTTCGGGGCGAAATCTGTCATAGGGCGATCTCACACTTGAGTGATTGAATCCCCGATATAGACGATTTCTATAAGAGTCTTGAAGAAGGCCCCCTTGATTGATTCGTAGTCGAACACTGAAGACTCCTGAAACTTCCTGTGCGCTCCCTTATATTAAGGGTTGTTCGGAGTTCTTCAGGTGCGCCCCCTTGATCTAAAGGAATACTGTTTTAGTGTCCATACATAACCGATGACGTGTGGGTGATCTCGTTCGTACGATTGACTCCCCGCATCGCTACGCAGATTTGCGTACGCTCACCTAGCGATCGGACAAGTTAGCACTTCAGTAGCCAGTAGCAAAGCCCTCTAGGTTTAAGATTACTAACCAACTGTATTCTAGCCATGGAGTCGGAAACAAGCTCTGCAATTCCAGTAGAGGTCGAGAATAGGAACAATTTAGTGTTCATAGACGTTCCCCTGACAGTAAGATTTCATTGCGAGGCGTGCCAAGGAGCACCAAAACATTTCAGTAGCCATAATGGGCTACTGAGGCACCACAGAAATACGCATAACAGAAATGCATCCTTAAAATTCCGTTGCCGATGCTGTAAGGAAGAATTTTACACGTTGAAGCAAGCAACAAGGCATGTGTCAAGAAACAATACATGCCGGAACGAGACGGAAGGCATTGTAGAAAACGACGCCGCGTCCTATGTCGCTCAACGCGTTCGGCGAACGCGTTCCAATTCAAGCGATAGCGAGATAACGAATAATGACACATCAGCTTCACGACCAACAAATGTCCTGCCCACAATTCCAGAAGGAATACCGGCAGGAGCTAGTCTGAATAGTGTAGAGTTTGCTGAAGAAAGGCAAGAGGAAAGACCTTTAACCATATTACAGGTGGAGATGGCAGCTGCACTTAACAAAGTAAACGACCCAGAGCAATTTGAGTCTCTGTTAGACGCCTTATACACCAGACTGACTTCTAAGAACGATGAACAGCCGGCAATTTTAGAACAACCAAGACCGCGGAGTCAATATGAGAGGCGTCGCAGAAATAGGACCAACGAGTTCGATCCGACGGTAGCAGCCAGATTATAAAAATTGTACCGCCGGAATAGGAAACGAGCCTACAGACAAGTGACAGAAGAGAATTCCAATGGCCGCTGCGTAATAAATACTGAACAACTGTTTCAACATTTTCTGGCTACGTACGGAGAAACGGGACACGTAACTACTGACATTCCAGAGGTGGTTCCAACACTAGAAGCCGCTACATGTGATAACCCGCTGATTTCCAGATTCACGCCGGATGAGATATGGAAAAGACTGAACAGGTGCAAGGATACCGCGCCAGGTCCTGACGGCATCCGGTACAACGTGTGGAAAAAGATAGACCCGGGAAGTTATATTGCTGCTGCCGTGTTCAACACAGCACGAAGATTAGACTACACTCCCCGGAATTGGAACCAGTCAGAGACGGTATTAATACCAAAGAAAGGCGACCCAATGGACATATCAAATTGGAGGCCGATTGCGCTCTCCAATACACTTGGGAAACTATATGCGTCAACGATCGCAGGTAGATTGGCGCAATGGGCCATCGAAAACAATCGCATATCGCCTTCCCAGAAAGGATTTATGCCATTCGAAGGATGCAGCGAGCATAATTTTCTTCTACAAACTATTGTACAGGATGCCCGTCGAAGGAAAACAGAAGCATGCGTGGCGTGGCTGGATCTCAGAAATGCATTCGGATCTGTGCCACACTCGACTCTGTTCAAAGCTTTGCAATGGACGGGTCTCGGAACAGAATCCATTGCTATTATCAAACGGGTATATCAAGAATGTACTACCAAGATCAAATCTAGCAATGGCATGACTGAGGAGATACCGATACGAGCAGGAGTGAAACAAGGATGCCCTCTATCTCCAATTATTTTCAACCTGGCACTCATTACTTCTCCAGCCAGAAAGTAAATGTTTTGGCATACGCCGATGACATAGTTTTAGTGGCAACATCAGAAAGCGGCCTACAAAAGCTGTTAGATCTAACGCTGGAAATTTCAGATTGGGCAGGACTAAAATTCAATCCAAATAAGTGCGCCACTCTACATGTGGATGGCAAAAATCACGCGGCCTCGCCTACCAAGTTTCGGTTAGGCAGCAATGAATTAAAATCCCTGACCAGCGAAGAAAGCTACGAATATTTGGGCGTCCCCACGGGATTCCAGACATTTAGATCGGCGGAAGATGTCATTGAAAATATGATGAAACATTTGGACAGAATCGACAAGGCACCATTGGCACCATGGCAAAAATTTGACGCAGTTAATACCTTTATCGTGCCGCAGATTGAATTCCACCTGCGCAACGGAAGTGTGGCAAAGAAAGCGCTAAATAGCTATGATAAAAAAGTCAAAAAATGCGCCAAAAAATGGGCTAATCTCCCTCAGAGAGCAAGTGCGGAGATACTGTACATTCCGTACAAGGAAGGAGGCTTTAACATGTTGCCCACAAGCGTGCTTGCCGACATTGCACAGATAGTCCACGCCACAAGAATTATGACATCGAGGGATGAAGCACTAGCAAAGTCAAGCTTGGACGCACTGAAAGAAGTTGTACGAAAAAGAACCGGAACAGAACCGACAACACAACTGATGACGGAATACTTAAATTCCTCATTTGAAGGCGTACTAGGCAAACCGGCGAACGATATCACGTCTGTGTGGTCAAGAGTAAGGGCGGCTGTACGCCGACTAAAAATGAAAATAAATGTCCGGCTAGAACTCGAAGCACTGTATGTGGACGATGAGAAGGTTGAAAGAAAGAATGCCGAAATGAAACTCAGAACTGCGGCGAGAAAATTCTACCTGAAGCAGCTACTGGCTAAGCCCGACCAAGGGAAAGCATTTGATATTATTTCAGCGTATAACTCATCGAACCACTTCATGCGGGATGGAAAGTTTACGCGATTTGCAGAGTGGAGGTTCGTACACAGAGCGAGGCTGAATGTCGTGCCCCTCAATGGTTGCAGAAGACATGGGCAAGGCGATAAAAAGTGTCGCAGATGCGGAGATTCCAACGAGACCTTACCTCATGTACTAAATCACTGCCGCCCCCACTTCACTACAATGACGAAGCGGCATGATGCGATTGTGAACCGGCTCGTTAAAGCTGCCAAGAAGCCCGACGATGGTATTATATACAAAACCAGCAGATACCTGGATACTCTGGACTCGAAAGGCCTGATATTGTGATAGTTGACGAAGGCAAAAAAGAAGTCAAAATCGTCGACGTCACGGTGGCCTTCGAAAATAAGAAGGCAGCATTTGAGAAGGCACGAGCTGAGAAAATCCGAAAATACTCAGCACTGGCAGAATACTTCAAAAAGAAAGAATATAAACGGAACTGAATGCTTTCGTGCTTGGGTCCCTCGGAGGATACTCCCCAGAGAATGTGGGAACATTGATATCACTAGGAATAGGGAAGAAATACTGTGTACTAATGAAAAAGCTAATGGTTAGCGACACGATCAGATGGTCCCGAGATATTTACATCGAACACATAACGGGCCACAGACAGTACACAAGCTAAATATTTATGTCCGCCCTCCACAGGAATAACAGCTATTAAAATAGCACCACTTAATAAAATCATTGATATAATGGCATGTTACTAATTATATTAACTTGCATTTCATAACTTGCATGTATACTAACTTAAGCTCACTTAGTTTACTATTACTAATAAGTACTAACTTTGCATGTTATAAACTTATTAAGTTGAATGATAACTCTTAAACTAACCTTAATCCTTTAGATCTATATGTATACTAACCCTAAGCTTAAGTAGTTTACTGATTACAATTACTAGATAATAACTAATTATTTTGCATGCTATTCTAACAACATAATATTAAGTTGCACGATAACTTTCACTTATCTAACCTTAATATGTATTAATTGGCATGTATACTAATATTAATCTTAACCTCTTATATATTATTGGTGTTGGTGCTTAAGTATCGAATATTAACCTCTAGAAATAATTGAAGTTGCATGTGCTATGAATAATGGCTTGCGCATGAAATTATGCAACCAGTACTGAAATATGTATAAATAACCTAAATGTTCCAGTTATTTTCAACTGAACATATCTAATTTTTTACCTTCCATTCCAGACATGGCATGGACTCGGATCGCGTCGCTGGCGGTTCATGATCTACGTTTACTATATTTTTCTCATATTTCAGCTTAAATACGCGTTGCCCATGTTCAAAGTCACTCAGAATTGAGTGGTAATGTTCATGATTATGCAACGGACAATAAAGCGTTTAGAGGTGAAATTCTTTATGGTTAAGACTAAAGTATTCACTAAAAAACTACAAAATCTGTCTTATCAGCTTAATATCTGATAGTATGGCATAGAAGATCCAGTATATTAAACTGATTTTTGGAAATTGGCGGAATGTCATGGGCTTGCTCCGCGTCCGCCGCGGGTTGGCACGGTATTGCAGTACCGCCGGGATCGGCCCATAAAAAACCATCATATAATAATAAATTTAAAAATGTGCATATATTGCA
>NW_020536270.1:0-29404 GCF_003426905.1 Ctenocephalides felis | reverse complement strand
TTTGGTTTAAAGTATCTTTGTATTCAATGTTAATATGTGATTCTATAGTTTAAGAGTGGTGTGTAAACAAATCTGTTAAGTAATTTGAGTTAACTTCGTTAACAATAGAAAGCAATCTTTCAAAACCAATCCTGTGTCCACGCACTGTTTGTTCAATTTTAAAAATGAATTTTTGGTTCTGTTATATTCCATAAAAACAACATTCCAGATCTCTAAAACATTTGGATCATCTTTATTTACCAACTGACTGGCATCTCTATTACCAATCTTGTCGTAATGAATCTCAGTGCATGGACCGCATGGCCCTGTTTCTGCCATCTCCCAAAAATTATCTCTAAAACTTCCTTTGATTATTTTTGTAGTTGGCAAATATTTTTGCCAAATACAAAATGTTTCTTTGTCTTCTGGTAGGTCAACTTTGTTATCCGAAAAATAAGTAACATAAATCTGATCTTTGTTAAGTTTTAAAACATTTACTAAGAAATCGTATGCAAAGAAAATAGCTTCTTCCTTGAAATAATCACCAAACGACCAATTACCTAACATTTCAAAAAAAGTGTGATGATAAGTGTCCTTGCCAACATCTTCCAAGTCATTGTGTTTGCCACCTGCCCTGATACACCTTTGTGATGAGGTAGCTTTTTTTAGGTTGAAAAAGTCGTTCTCAATTCCGAGCAAATTGTTTTTAAATTAGACCATGCCACTGTTTACGAATAAGAGAGATGGGTCATCGTTAAATGGAACGGCTGATGAGGATGGCACTTCTGTGTGATTTTTATCTGTGAAGTATTTTATAAATTTTGATTTTAGTTCTTTTGAGTTTAGTTTTAGTGGCATGGGTGAAGTATTTTTTTATAAAATTAATATTGTGATAAAAAAATTTTTTTAAATATTAAATTATTTAATTTCATTATTTTATTTTTTTAAATATTATTTTAGCTTTTTTTAAATATTATTTTATTTTTTTAAATATTATTTTATTCTTTTTAAATATAAAATTATCCTTTTTTAAATATTATTTTATTTTATTTAAATATTATTTTATTATTTTATTTATCTCTTAAAAGTTTAATTCTTTAATTTTATTTTTTTAATAATATTATAAAATATTAAATGTTTTTTAATAAATTATACATTTACTCAACAACATTTGACTTTTCTCCACAGTCTAACATACCACTTTACTGATTTATTAGCATTAGACTCATAAACAATACTTGATAATAGATTGATAGTATAAACAGAATCGCACATCCTAGGGACAATGATAATCTGTTCTGAAGGATCATTAAAAGAAGATTCTGGTTGGTTATCACTAATGACACTGCTAAAATACTTGTATTTGTTCCTCTTTTTCTCTCTTTTGTCAATTATCTTCAAAAATTTTGCTCTGAACTCTCTCCTTTTGTTATTCTGGTATTCATTTGGCAGTAATTGCTTTTTTAGCTTTGGGTTTGTTAGTTTATGATTTATGCATAGGAGCGGTTTTTTCTTTTTGGCTGACATGGGTGAATGGTGAATGAATTTTTCTTTTATTTTTATTGGTAGAATCATTTTTTGATTTTTTATTTTGTAGATAGATTTGTTTAATAAAATATAAAATAAAATAAATTAATTTATTTTTGAGTGAATCTTTCTTATGCTAAAAATGTTTTTAAAGTAAATATTTTAATTTAGGTAAAATAAAACAGGTGCTTATTTTATAAAAGAATGATTAATTTATTTAAATAAAGGATTTCTCCTTTTTATTTTTATAAAAATATTATAATTTTATTGGTTATTTTTTAAAATATTATTAATTTTTATTACAAAATAATATAAATTATTTTATGAGTGAATATTTATAAATTTATGAGAAAAGGAATTCTTTTGTGTATTTAATTTAAATTTTAAAATCAAAATATTTTTTATATAGTCATATCCTCGTGGTCTCATACCTGAAGTCAGGTACTTCTGAACTAACGAAGATACTGTTTTAAGACTTTGTTTTTTATTTCTTTGAAAATTATTTTTCTTATTTAAAAATGAGGGCATAGTAATTTATTTAATCTGTTTAAATAATAGTAATTTATTTAATCTGTTTAAATACTTTTATTCAGCCAATCATTTCTTCTTTCTGATTTAGTGTGTGGTATATTACCACATATATGAACATTACCTTTTTAAAAACAAATCTATTAAAGTATATGAAAAAATTATTTTAAATTTAGTATTTTGATCAAAAAAAATTCTAATTAATTACTAAAAAAAGATTATTCTTTTTATTGTGAATTTTTATTTTTTATTATTTAATCAAATTATAAAATAAAAAATTATTATTGTGATATCAAGCAAACAAAGATAAAGGTACCGATTCTGCCGCAATGTTATGATAAGGTCATGTTATGAAGAATTTTCAATAGTAATATAGACAAAAGTTATGCGGTTGGTGTTCAGTCAGGCGAATTTCTCAGGTTTTCTCATACAAAACATAACCTAAAAGCCGCACAAATGTCAAAAAAACGATGTTAGATAAGTGTGTGTTTCTGATTCCTCTTAGATAACATACAAGTGACGTTGCAGTTTATGCTTAAAACGCCGGAATGAACAGCAAATACATGATATTTTGACAGCATTCAGTATGATTCATTCGCATAATGTATGGAGGTCGGAGCGTAACATAGCTATGCCGTAACATTTCTCTGTTATGCGCAGAATCGGTCCAAAAGTATTACTTTATAAAATGGATCATCCAACATTAAATTATTATATCAGTTAGAAATTGTGGGTTATTGATCCATCCTTGATGGATTACTTTATTTTTAAAGAAGTATTCAATAAAGTTTTGTTTTGATAATTTATTTAAGTATAAAATATTCTCATTAACTTCTTTTTTCCTATAATTTCTCATGTTTACTTTTCTAGGGTTAAAAAATAAATAAAGTTATAAATAAATATAAATTATCATTTTTGTTTTAACAGTTAGGTTAATTTGCCTTGAAGGCGAAATACAACATAATAACAATATTAATATAATTAAATAGTCGTGTATAAATTTATTTTGATGCTTTTTTATAAAATTTCTTTCAAATTATATTTAAAATAATATATTTTGCATTTATATTGATAAATTTTCATTCTCACTTTCATTTCTATATTTTATAGAATAAATATTTTATTAAAGTAAAATAAATTACCCTTTTAGAAACCATGCAATCAAAGGAATAAAAAAATAGTAAACAAAACATTTCGTAAAAATATTTATTGTTATTTTATTACAAAGCGCTGAGTCATTAATGGATTCCGACACGCACAATTAATATGAGCTTTAAATTTATTTAAATAGATTACAAATCAAACATTAATGCGATTGTAAATTAAAAGTAAAAAGAAAAAAAATATTTTAGCTTAAATGCAAAAACCTGAAATTAACCTCAATGAACACATAAAATGTATTCGTGTTTATTAATGCTAATAGAGTATATTTAGAAACGATTTTGATTTCAAGTTCTGTTATGTTTTAGATCTAAACAAAAAAGTATGAAATAAAAATATATACTTTCTGACATTTAGAAACAGAACGAATGTAGGAACTTTACTTTAATAGTAAATATTATGGCTAATCAATCCTGCAAAAGCTGTAAAATAATAGTTAAATATTAAATAAGCGTAAATATGCAACAGACTAGAAAACATATATAAAATTTATAAAATTCTAAGCTGGTCAAATATTGGAATCACTTGTCCGTGAGTGACTAAAAAATCACCTGACTAAAAAATTACGGAATAATATTTTTTGAATCGATTATATTTATACATTCACAAGTATTGTTTATTTTAAATAATTACATTCGTAAGAATTTGCAATAAGTATTGAGTTTTTAAGAGCTTAAATAAATCAATCTTGTTTTTTAAACTAGTATTAGATATATGCTGGAAAAAAATTAAATAAAATTTCTTGTCTAAATTCAACCGTAAACTTCAATGTAAATTTTTAAAATAATTAGTAATGTATTTATTGAAAAATTCATTTCCTTTTTAATGAATATTTATTTGTATATTAAAAACAAAAATATATATTAGATTATTTTAGATTATTTAAAAACCAAATGATTTTTTAGAGCTTTTTCTAAATAACAATGAATTTTTTCTAATTATTTTATACAAACTTCAGAGAAATTTTAGATTTTGCACTAAAATTTATGTTAAATGAAATCGTTTTGGATTATGGATTGTTTTAATTAAAGTATTAAAATTTCTTACAAATAGTAAAAGAGTTATTTAGTTTAAACAGAAACATTTAAATATATTTTTTAAGCTGTTTTGTCAAATTTTATCTTGATTGTATTATATCTTTGAGGCTAAGACCCTGTTTGATCTTCTCTGAAACTAAAGCCTAAAAGATAAGGTAAACTTAGGCAGTTAGTATAGCACAAAGGGTAGGTTTAGCAGGTGAATAACTTTAAGTTTCTTGAGCTGAATTTTATTATTTCGAGACATATTAAATCATATTATTATGCCGAATTAGTATTTAAATAATATATAGAAGATCCAAGATAAATCTTAGTACGAACTTCTCTACTTAAGAAATAAAAATACACAAAATTGAAACTAGTTATGAAATGTTAAATCAAATAATCTATATGCTAATTAGAAGTAATAATAATCTTGAGCATACATATATCATTACATAAATTTACGAATATTTACGTTCGAATCAAATTTTTTAATTTAAAAACTCATCCTCAAATAATACATAACTTTTAATCAACCCCCAAAAAAATATCAATGCAAATGAATAAATGTTATATTACTTTTCTAATAAATAATTAATTTATTGATTATTTATTATTAATATTTTTTCCTAAATGATCTTTTGTTTCTTTCCAAAGTAATCCTTGATGCACTGGTAACCGACGAATTCAACTTATTATTACTTTTACCCCGATTCTTATCACTCAACACACTATTCAACCTTCCTCTGTTATAAATTTGGTTAATTCGATTATTAACAAAACTATTCTCATTCAATTCCTCAACTATTTTATTGCTCCTTTTACTTAACTCTAATTCATTCTTAGCTTTCTTTAACAACTTTTTATAAACTTCTATTTGTTCTTTATAATGATAAACTAAATTTACAGCACTGTTCGACTGAAAAAGTGTAAACTGAAAAGAATCATTAAAATTTTCACTTGGATTTTTTAAAAAAAATTTCTTGGTATCTTTTTGTACCAAAACAAAATTTGTTGAATCTTTACATATTTTACAGTAATCGAAGTTTGATAAACAATTTTCACAAATTAAATGTGAACAATCACCAAGAAAGTATTTTGGTTGGGTGGTTGTTCTGCAGTATTGGCAGTATATTAGTATTTGTAGAATGTGCTCTTCTTTCATGTGATTTATACAAATTTTTTTTAAATAAATTATGATTTTAAATATTAAATTATGATTTTTAAAAAAAGAAACAATAAAGTTTTATTTAAAATTAAAAATGACATTAAAATTTAGGATTTAAAAAATAAAACAATAATTTTAATGTAAAAAAGATCAATTATAGGACCTGTTGAAAAAATATTAATTTGTTTTTTTAAAGAAAATAATTTTTTATTTGGCTTATAGTTGTAACTTTACAATAAAAGAAAGGCATAAATTAATCAATCAAAAACAAATCTCTTAAGATTTGATTTACCCATAATATAATTTCGGATTGAGAAATAAGATATAGTTTAAATCGAAGGTTGAAAGGTAAGGTAGGCTTAGGCAATCAATAATAGAATCGTACATTTTCTATCCAAAATTCTAACACAATACTGGTACAATGAATAGATGGAGGTAAAATTTTATAAATGAACCTTAGATAATTATATCTTTTAAAATTTATTCATATTATTTGTTTACGCCAAAATAGACGTAACAACGTCGCATTAATTTTAGCAGTGAAAGAATTGCATCTTCCAACGATGCATGGACATTTGCGACCCAAGATCGGCAATAAAGTTGCCCTCTAGGTACCTGCAGGCACATACAACAAAGTCTAGATCCATTCGCGAAACTATTAACATATAGTCTAGACACGGTCGCCAAGCTATCATCACTCAAATATACGAATATTTTTCAATACTCAAACAATATCATACAAACAGTGTAAATTATATTCTACAAATAAATAAGTGTAAATCTACTTGTTATTAATCAATATTTACATTTTAAAACGGTTGATAGAGCCACTAATTCTATCTGGTCCTTGAGCAACAAATTCAACAAAAAACATTATTTGTGTTAATAATATTAAAAGAAATAAATTCTATGCAAAATTTACTTTACCTTAGTTTAATATATTTACAAATATAATAGAAGTAAAATGAATATTTTTATCATTGTACTTTAAAATCCACCCCTAGGCAAAAAATGTACTTTAAAAATAAATTATGTTATCTAAAATAAATATAACACAATAAATTGCAAAGCTTAGTTGTTTGTTAAAATAAACCATAAAAAGGAAAAATACTTGGTATTTTAAACAAAATAATATTAATTAAATTTACTTAGCAATTATGAATAAAGTTATATTACAAAATTATACTTTTAATTATTTCTTAAAGAAAACTTAATGCATAACACAATAAGAACAAAAACAATCAAAATACTCATAAAACATAAAGTAAAAATTCTTAATTTCTTAAGCGAACCTAAAATACTTGTCTTTCTCTTATCTAAAAGATTAGTTACATCGATTAATCTTTGTTGTTGAGCTGAGTTACTATCATTGATTGGTTCATTTGTATCATATTCCATCTGTATACATTAGGGTTTGTCGGTTTTTAAAAACCGGTTTTATAAAACCGGTTTTTTGCAAAAATTATGGAATTCGAAAACCGGTTTTTTAGTGAAAAAAGTCGGTTTTCACTGTATAAATGGAAAATGACAAATATAGCCAAATAAAAAAGATAGATGAAAGCGTTTTGATTCTTAAAATCATGTAGGTTCAATAGCATTTGATATTTTATCAGTTTGCAATGGTTCCCAGAAAGGTTTCACATATACTATATATTAATTTAGATTTTTATACCACTATATATATTAATTTAAATCAGTGTAACATCTTCTTGAAGAAGTAACTTCCTCTACTCAAACTTGAAAAAAAGAGTTTTAAACCCTGGAAGCCACAAATTAAAGAACAAAAAACTTTGAATTATTATGTTAACAATTAAGCATAATTTGGTCGCAAGTATGAGATTATTTTCTATTTCAGGAAATATTACGAGTAAACAAAGGACACGTCTAAGTAGCAATTCGATAGACGTTCTAAGTTTTTTCACATCATATGTTATTAAACAAAAAAAAACAATTAAAATGTTTGGAATTAATTATTTAAAATTGCTCGGAACAGACAATACCCGAGTTTAGCTTAATTGTTTTTAAAACTGAAATTGATATTAACAAGTATGTATCAGCATGTATCTAATTTTTTTTAATTTTTTTTTATTTAATGAATGTTTTTTATTTAAAAATGTATTATTTTTACTTATTCGAAAACTTTCCTTTTTCTATCATAAAAATATTCTCATTCTTATATACGTGAAAATGATTTATGAATAACAAATAATTATTTTCAAAATTATTTAATCAAGATATATTATTATTTTTTAGTTCTACTAATTAAAATTAAAATAATTTTGTTTACTATCCATAAAATTGAACAATAAATAAATTCAGTTAAATACTGCTCTAAAACACACTAAATTTGCGGATAAATTACAGAATATTCGAACAAAAAAAATTGTTTATATATAAAATTCGAAAACCGGCTAAAACCGGTTTTTTAGTAAAGTTAAAATTCGAAAACCGGTTTTCTGAAATGTCGGTTTTTGTATAAACCCTAGTATACATACTTGGATCTAAACTCATTAGATAAGCGGTGTTCATGAGGGTAGGAAATCCTTTAATTTTATAGTTTTTTTTTTTTTTTTGATTTAATTTCTTTATTGATCAATTAATTTATCAATTAATTAAATTGGTTTGTACAATTTGAGAGAAAATTTAATATTTTAAATATCTATTCTTTTTATGATATTATATTTTTTATTGTTTATATTGTTAATTAATAGTGAAAAAATAATTATGATTATAAAATAAATCACAATTTATTTACTTAATTTCAAATATAATTTTTGACTGTTAATTTTAGATATTTTAAGCTGTAAAATTTATATTTTTATAGAAGAGTTGAAACAGTTGAAATCTTTGTTTTTATAAATAAATTTTTAAGAAAGAAAAATAAATTAATTGACAATTTTTAATTTATTCTCTCTCTTAAAAATTTAATTTAGTATTTAACTAAGCTTTACTGAGTTAACATCATTTTTAAACAATATGTTTTCTCAAACAATTAAAATTCATCTAATAAAGAAATAATCATAATTTTTAAAATAAATTTCCCATTATTAGGTTATAAAAAATAACTTCAAAATTATATATATATATTATATATGTAAGATAATAATTTAATTAATATTAGTAATTAGACATATTTAGTTCAAAAGATTTTTTTATTAATCTTTACTGAAAGTTAAAAAAACATTCGAGAAACCATTTATTAAATAAAGTAATAGGTTAAATATCTTACTAAATAAAAGTCTTACAACAATATTGGTTTATATAATTCATTTAATATCTGAAAGATAAAAAAGCGAGTTGTCATAATATTTTGATTTTATAATAAAGATTAGGTACTTAAAAAAAATAAAACATATTATTTATTTTCTTTTATTTTTATTTTGAAAAATATGTTATTTTCTATCTATTTACAACTAAAAATATTAAACCTTCAATTATTTTCTTTTTTTAAATAGTGTACTTTATAAATATAGAAACGTTTAAACTTTTAGAGAAATGAATTCTATAAATATTTATTTCATCTAATTTATTTGTGTTGGGCGGCGTATATTTCTTCTTAGCAAAAACAAAATGTTTGCAAAATTTTAATATTTTTTGATCAAATCAAAATTAAACAAACAATTAAGCGTAATAGTTAAAACCCCATTTATTAAATTAAGTTATGTGGAGCTCAATAAAAATTTTCAATTTAAATGTCATTTTATTGTGCGAGAAAGAGATTGAGGTCAAAAGTGTGTTTACATATTGAAAGTAATTAAAAGATGACCTTTTGTAACTAAATTAGAAACATTCGGTTAAAAATAATTTAGATATTTGCCATATGTTTAGGTAAACATTTTTTCAATCAAATTTATTGTTTTTACGAATAAAGTTAAATATTATTTCTTGGAAATTGAAAATAAAATCTTTTTTTAACATTACTGCGATTATTAAAATTTAATTGAGGTTTTTCTTCTACTAATTTTAGAAATAGAAATAAAAAAGACCGACTATTTTTATTTTTATCCTCAATTTCTAGGTATACTATAATTTTTATTCTAATATAAATTCTTGACTTTTTAATAGCTCCCATTAATAAAAAATTAAAATTTATTGTGTGATAAAGAAAATCAAAATCTCTTATCGTTGAATTTTATCTTCGAGACAATCATTATTCATAATTAAAACAAGTATATTAAAATTTAAACAAACACATGTTTTTAGAAAAAAGATATTAGACTTCTATATAAAAACAACTTTTATGATACTTATATCCCTTCTAAAAACCAAGTATCTTTTAGGATTTTAGTTCCCCTTATTAACTTCCCGTAGGGTAAGTTATAGTAATCGTCCAAAAATCGAAATCAAAAATTTTTACATTTCTCGACGTTTTGAAGGTTTCTGAACATTTTGGCATACCTCAGAAAAAATGGATGTGTGTGTGTGTGTGTGTGTGTGTGTGTTTTGTATGTCCGCGTTTTTTCGTCCACGTTTTCGGGCGCACGGATCAACCGATTTGAATGGTTTAAAAAACATTCGATTCCTATTGATAGGGAGATGTGCTGATTAGTTTTTGGCAAAGGCAGGTCCAGCCGTTATGGAGATATGGAGCAAAGAGTGCAAAAAATAGAAAGCGAGTTTTCGAGAGAACGGATCAACCGATTTGAATGGTTTAAAAAACATTCGATTCCTATTGATAGGGAAATGTGCTGATTAGTTTTTGGCAAAGGTAGGCCCAGAGGTTTCGGAGATACAGAGCTAAATTTAAAAAAAATGGCTGTTTTTGAGAGAACTAAGCGTCCGATTTAGATGATTGAAAGAACTTTCTGCTTTTTTCAACAAAATAATTGATTTTGGAAAAAAAAAATTTTGTTTCTAATTTTTTTTTCAAAAAATTTTTTTTGTAATTTTGGATTAAAAATTCAAAAAATCACCCAAGCTAAGCACAGTCTAAGCGCCACTCTCGTACAAATGTTTACCCAATTGCGTTTAGACTGTTTGTGTACTGGAGCACTTTTCCAATTTTGTGAAAATTATTGAAAAATGTGAAAATGCCGCCAAGCTGAGCACAGTATAAGTGAAAATGTCGCACACAATTATTTGCAAATGCGTTTAGACTGTGACTATGCGGGAGCACTTTTTCAATTTTGTGTAAATTTGGCAACTATTTTTTTTTTGGAATTTGATTCGAAATGAAATGACAATTGTTAATGTTCTGGAGATATTAAATTGATTTATTTATAATTAACTTTCCATAGGGTAAGTAATCGCAAAAAATCGAAAATGAAAATTTTTATATATCTTCACGTTTCAGACGTTTCTGAATATGTTGGCATACCTTGGAGAAAATTGATGTATGTGTGTGTGTGTGTGTGTGTGTGTGCGTGCATGTGTGTGTGTTCGGATACAAATTTTCGTCGACGATTTTGGGAACACGGATGAAGCAATTTGAATAATTAAAAAAACATTCGATTCGTATTGATAAGGAGACGTGCTGATTAGTTTTTGTCAAAGGCAGGTCTAGCCGTTCCGAAGATATGGGGCAAAAAGGGCCAAAAACGGTAACTCAGTTTTTAAGAGAACGGAGCGTCCGATTTGTATAGTTCAAAAAACATTTTACTTGTATTAACAAGATGAAGATTTGATCAAATTTTCATAAAGATAGGTCTAGCGGTTTCGGAGACCTAGTAAAAAAAACTAAAAAAAAATAACATTTGGCGGTCAACAATAATCATTAGACATTAGACATATGCATATCAAATTATCAGATATTTTATTGAGATTTTAACAATAAGTATAAGTTTTTTTTACATTCCTATGGGTTCCGTACCAATGTTTTTCCGTTAGACAGCGACGCGGCGCTTACGCGCTTTATATTTTGTCTTTATGCAGTTAAAGCAGTACGATTGCTTTGAAATAAAGTTCAGATCTTCCAAAATATGTCAAAATGAAGATAACATTTTTTCCAAAAAAAAATTTTTATAAAAAAAAATTGTTTAAACATTTTTTTTAAAAAAAAATTTTTTTTTTCAAAAAAAAGTAATTTTTCGTCCAATTTAAAATTTCTAAAAAATCTTATTTTTTCGAAGTATAATTTTTTCAAAAATGTTAATCGTTTTTAAAAAAATAATAATTTTTGGCACGGGAAGTTCCAGCAATTTGCCTTAAGGCACGATGCCTTAATAGCCTTAAGACAGAATTCCACTTACAGCTAGTTTTGTTTAGTTTTACACACTCTACTTGTAATTCCTAATAATAATATAAATATATATTTATTAAAAATTTTTACCTCATACAGCCTAGAGTAAAAAAAAAGCCAAGACAAAGATATTTTAATTAATCTCTTTTCACATTCTTTTACGTTCTTCAAATACATAAGTATGTTCTTTCGGTTTAAAACACTTACCATATTTTTTTGTTTTACTAAAATTTTGTTTTATTCAAGAATACGAACTCGTACCTTTTTTAGGAAACTCATCATGCAGTGACATCATCAGTACCAATTAAATCACTCTGAAAATCCTCGCCAGTTGATGCATTGTATAAATAATTAAAAGATTACTTTAAATCTAGTGATATTTCTTTTTTATTTTTTTTTTTCAAACAATGTATGGTATTTCTCATCTACCATGTGTCCTTACAGATATTTAAAATAAAGAGAATTTACCTTGAAAGGTCCTGTTTTATTCACATGCCTTTTACATAATTGATGACCCAAATTTATTTAATATTCTTTTCTTTATATATTTTTACTCTGGCGGGTAGTTTTTCCTTCAGTTTAAAAATGTGATTTCTCACATAAGCAGGCTTTTTTAAATATATAAAAATGCTGCCCTTTGACCTTTTCTCCCCCTGTCAGTGAAGAATTATTTATTATTTTATCAAAACTTTGTCAGGTAACAGCTTTTTTTTGAAAAGATTATCTTTAAATGAATGTATTTTACAAGTAGGTAATTAATTATTGTTTGAAACCTTCTCTTTTATATAACATTTCAGCAATCAAATTCATTTACAAGTACTAGGTAATCAAATCTAGGTAAGCGTAAGTGTATTAAAGGATAATCAACTATGATTTTCATTATATAATATTTAGAGATACTGAGGCTTCGGGGCTCTGATATGGAGAGTTTGGATTAGACGCTGGTGGAGTTCCCGAAGGCGTTTGCAATGACGCAGTTTCGTTGGCAATAACTCGCTCGATGTGACAAACCATTAATTCGGCGAGAGTTATGTCGGCACGAGAAACGGCGCAAAGATCCGCAAGGGCGCATTGCGATGATGAAAGGTTCAGGCCTCGAACGGCGGCGCAAACGCAAGCGGTGGCAAGGAGCAAAGGAGCGGTCTGCATAAATTCAGGTTCAGTACAGCAGACAGACACCAAGGTGTGAGCATGACGTTTGGTAAGGCGGCTTTCATGTCCCCATGGCATTCGCTCGATTAGGTGATCAACAAAGTCGAAGCCAGTAATCGTATTCGAGTTCCAGTTCAGCTTGGTTAGAATTAACATTTCCATGGTCCTAATTTCTTCAGGGGCGACACTATGATCAGTATAAGCGCAAAGCAGATGGATGGTCAAATTGTGGCATTGACGAATCTTGGTGGAAACCAGTAAAGCTGTTGCACCCACAAGTTGAAGTTGTTGACGAGGAATCTCGCATACGCACAAAAAACGATCCATGAAATTAACAGCTAGAGGAAACACTTGTTCTTCGCAGTGTTGCTCTTCACACACCTCCAACATCCATGTGGTGACAACTTTCCTCATGAAAGGCAGCAGATCCCCCTGGAAATTGGCAAAGTAATTCATGCGGGGGATGGTGCTGCCTTCCAACATCAGCATGTTAACCATGACTCTGGCGTCTTTTGTCAAATTCTCGTCAACTTCAGCAAAATTGCAATCCACCCGTTCGCCAAATGGGGCTTCGGGGCACAAAAGATTGACATTCATATTTATGTAGTTAAATTAAAATTACGGAAACAAAAAATAATATGTAATCCACCCCAACACGCCACACCGAGACGGTGAAGTTTTTCTGTGATTTTCACCAAATGGAAAATCCTTAACAGCACCAAACACAGACACACACGTTGTTTATAACAAATTGTTTTTATAAATATTATTATATATATATAAAATAACTTGAAATTAATTTAATTAGTTGCAAGCACACATGAAGTATTAATGATAAAGGCACACAAAAATCAGTTCAATGTTGTTTTTTTTCAAGAATATCATTGATCAGTAACAACCGCACTCATTGCCGACTGACGTCTGAGTGATATCTTCGGAAGCACGGTGCCCAGTTGCCGCGAGTTGTGTTGTGTTGATTTAAGCTCATACTGCCAAATCGATTTTAAAAAATCAAACACTGTTCGAAAGATATTAGTTGGGAATAATACTGATTAGTTTTAGGTGAAAATCTACCAAGCAGTTTTCTTGTAATTAACTGTTGAAAAAAAAATAAGCCGATTTTTATGGAACTTTTTTTGGCGATATATATCATGGTCTTATAGAACTTACTGAAATATCACGGCTTTAGGACAAGTAGTTTAATTTTAAAAATTAATCGAAGATTAAGAAAATGAGTAGTTTTTTTGACGTTTGTTAAAATTAAAATTAGACGATTTACTTGGTATAACGATAGAGTACTTGGTTTTAATGAACATAGTAAACCATTAAAGTCCTATGGAAACTGGTTCAATTATAAAAACTGGTGATTTTTGAAAATTTGCTATTAGAAAATACTCCGAGTCAAAGTGTTCGTTTGTTTTCAATCATGTGTAATAAATCCACTCGGAATACTTCTAATCACTCATCAATTAAATTATTTTTTATTGATTAAGTCGATTAATTACACATATCGGGAAGTTCATGTAACTTGCCTCAAGGCTAAATACCAAACCAACTAGTTTTAAATAATAGTCATAAGTAAATTCATTTGGACGATGTATAATCCCGAGTACCGGTAAATGTTGCGAATATTTTGTACATCTGCCAGACAACCCTTAATAAAAGTTTATGATAGCTCATGTACCTTCGGCGAGCTATCATAAAACTAGAATTATTGGAAATATTTTAAAAATGTAAAAATATAAGTTAGTTAGTCCTGAACTCTTGAACAAGTAACAACTAAAATATTATAATAAAGCGCTAAATAAATTTTTGTATCTAAATAAATTCTTTGATTTCACACACTTCCAGAAGAGCTACAAATGTTCCAATTCTCGTCGTTAAGTATTTCAAATAAAACTCTAATCTACTCAAGAAGTTATTAAAAATTGGTTACATTTAATCATTAATTAGTAAATTCATTACTAACGTCTCTTCAATATATATATATATATATATATATATATATATATATATATATATATATATTAACAAAGTCTAATAATCGGGCATAAAATCAATGAAAAACATGAATTTCTTTCAAAAATTTATTTTAAATCCATACGTTTCGGCTATAATCCTAGCCTTCATTCAGTGGAAACTAAAAATAAAATTAAAAACTAAAACAATTGAATTGGAGTGAAAAGAAAAAATAAAATAGTAATTAGTACTTACAATTAGTAGATCTTAGTGTTAAATTGGAAAATTTTAATAATCCATGGTATTAGGATATGGTGATGCACTACACTATGTATTATAAACATTAACTTGAAATTACACAATATTTTCACAATTATATAGATATTGGTTGGGAATCGTGCTGATTAGTTTTTGGTAAAGATCGACCGGGCCGTTTTCTTGTAATAAAGTTTTTTAAAAAAAAAATTCGACGATTTTTATAATTTTTTTTTGACGGTAGATACCACAGTCTTATAGGTCATACTAAAATATTACGGTCCTACGACAAGTCGTTTAATTTTAAAAAATCTTCAAAGTTTGCAAAAATTAGTATCGTTTTTTTGGCATTTGTCAAAATTAAACCTTTGATCGACGTTTTCTTAAAAACGCCTGAACCGATTTCAGAAATTTAAAAGCGATTTGATGTATCTCAATGAGGACTATCGTTTGTCAGTTTTGTGAGACGATCTGCCAAACCGTTTCTTTGTAATTTAAAAAAAAATGTTAAACTTTTCGTCCACATTCAAGCTAAAACTACCGAACCGATTTTAAAAAATCAAAAACTGTTCGAAAGATATTAGTTGGGAATGATACTGATTAATTTTAGGTGAAAATCTACCGAGCCGTTTTCTTGTAATGAACTGTTGAAAAAAAATTTAAGCCGATTTTCATGGAACTTTTTTTGGCGATATACATCATGGTCTTATAGAACTTACTGTAATATTACGGCCTTACAAGTAGTTTAATTTTAAAAGTTCGTCAAACTTTCCTAAAAATATTATCGTTTTTTTTAAAGTAGGATTGATGTAGTATACTATTTACACATTTTTTTTATTAAGTCGATTATTTACACATATCGGGAAGTTCATGTAACTTGCCTCAAGGCTAAATACCAAACCAACTAGTTTTGTTTGAAGTTACCGTGAACTTGAAAAGTAAATTAGTGTTCAATTTCATAAGCGAAAACCTGCGAGTGATTAAATTAATTATTGGGCATTATTGACGAAAAATAGCAAGCTGATTTAGTTTAAACAAAATATAATCGGAAAAATGAAAAATGGGGAGTCAGTGCTTAGAAAAGGGCAAGTTTATTCCGAAAAATTGAATTGTAACCTTTGTTTTTGTTGCAAATGTTTTGCATCTGATGAACTTTGAATGTTGAAGACATAGTTAGGGTTATGGATATGGAACAAATATGAAAAATGGGAGCAAAATTTACTTTGGAACGAAAATCTCAAGATTTTTGTTATACCTAGTGGTGTCCATACTCTAAATTTAATAATAGTTAACTATGCAGAAATATTACAAATCACATATAATTAGTTTTTTCCAATATAGTTCAGGAAATGTGTAATTTCTGGTCACTTTTTACTGATTTTTGGACAATACTTCTAAAATACGTTGAAAATTTAACTTTAAAACCTGATACCCTGAATATGACGCGAAAGCAAGGATAAATACAATTCGGCTCTTACGATATCAATCAGGAGAAGTTTACGACGCAATTTTGGATATTGTAAATAATGAAATTAAATTAAATTAAAATTTGAAAAATTCAACATGAAATATGAGTATTTTGATTGAAATTGAAAAGCTAGTTTTTTTAGCTCTCTTGGCATGAGTAGCTCAATAGAAAAAATTGCATAATAAATAAGTAAAATGTTTCAAAACCCAAATATTAATATAACACATACGTTAAAAATAATTGGAAATTAAAAATATTTGATTATAATCAACCCGCGAATTTCCTCGATTTTTTAATAAATAAATTTAAAATCTATGTATTTTATACGCTTTTAGATTATATTTAATTTTTTATGTACTAAATCTAGAATAATTAAAAATATTTTTTTAAAAAATATGTAAATAATTATATAATTTACATGACAAACTATTAAAACAGTTAAAATTTAAAGGGGGTGGGGGGCGCTAGAAAAAAAGTTGCATGCGGGCGCTAAGGACCCCAGGACCGGCCCTGTATATATATATACATATATATATATATATATATATATATATATATACCGCTGAAAAATTCGAGAAAAAAAGACATATAATTTACATTTATACCCTGCATCCCCTAGATTCAAGAAACCTCTGATATTTAGTTCTGTTTCTATTATTATTTGTGTTAAACTTTTTATCGTAAATAAAAGCGATACGATAAAATGATAAAGACATCAATACAAGAAGTATATTCTTTCATTCAATAAATATTTATACAAACTAAACAAAGAATACAATAAGCGTCTATAAGAATGTACTTGATATCAGAAAACTGATATCGCTGCTGATTGATATCAAGATTGAATGGAACCTTTGTTGAAACACGGCCAAAACTTTTATCACAAAACCACTAACAAGCACCATATATTAAAAATCAGTTGGAAAAATATTATATAAAAATCTCAGTCTCATTATAATTATGTAATTGTTTATTTTAAAAACACTTGACAGTTGACAGTTGATGTAAATAATTAGCTGTCAAATTTTCTACATTAAGTCACATATTTATACGTGTCAACACTTTTGTGCAACTTGCCTTCAGGCAAAATGACACTTACAACTAGTTTATTTATTTAAACACCAGTTATTATCTATATGTATACAATAACATTGTTATTTTACGTTTTTAGTTAAATAAAAATCATTTTTACAATTCGATTATTAAAATGGCGGAAAATTGTAATATTTTTTGACGTTGAGTGTACACACAATATTTGCGTACGAGGCGCCAAATTTAAAACTACAAAGTTAAAAACTTAATTTACACTTCAAAACGTATAATAAAGACCAACAAACAATCTTTAAATCAATAAAATAAAAACAAAATACATTTACAATCATCAAATGTATAATATTAAGCGTATTAACTTTATTTCAGACTTAAATTGTTTATAAATTTAATGTCATTTTTTATTATGTCGGACATTGGAAATTTAAGGCAAAATGACACTTACACTTACTTTATTTAATTAATCAAGAGTTATTATCTATATTTATACACTAACATTGTTATTTTAAGTTTTTAGTGAAATAAAAATAATTTTTGCAATACGATTATTAAAATGGCGGAAAATATTAATAATTTTTGACGTTGAGTGTACATCAATATTTGCGTAAGAGGCGCCAAATTTAAAATTACAAAGTTAAAAACTGAATTTACACTCCAAAACAATGCATTACTAATATATAATTGAATATTATATAAACAAAATGTATTTTTACACATTAAATAATTATTACTAAACGTATTAACTTTATTTTAGACTGTTGACAAATTTTATGTAAATACCCCAAATGTCAAATTTTATTAAATCGGATATTTATACGTATTGGAAACTTGTCTTAAGGCAAAACTAGCTTATTTAATTATCCAAATGTTATAATAACACTGTTATTTCACAAATAAAATAAAAATAATGTTTGCAATACGATTATTAACCACTTAACGGGCACGCACGAGCACTGCTCGCGCACTCTTTGCGTACCGTACCGGGCTATCCCGAGCGCAGCTCGCCAAAACTTTTGTTTAAGTGTTATGCGATAAAAAGCCTACGATGACTATATATTTGGATATGTTTAGTTTAGATATGATAATAACAGTTGAATTATCCATTGTATATATAAGAAAATGAACTTTAACGACTTTTGGTATGATTAATGAACTCTTAAAAACGCATGTCTAAATATCCATCAAGGAACATGTTATTGTTATAAGATTGTCTTATTTATAATGAGAATCAATCAATGATTACTGTCGAGGGTTTTATCTCTAATTAGATAAGGATTTATATATTCTGATTTTAACTTCCGTAGCTATCACACGTACTTTTGTTATAATTATATTTTGTTAAATTTGCTTTTGTTTCGCAGAAATTGGTAAGTATGAATCCGAATTATTTCAATTTATCCATAAAATTTATGTGCCATTATATAATTTTTTTATTATCAAGAAATCATAATTTTGAGAAGATTGATTTAGATTGTTCAGACTGCAGTTCTACATCAACGATTATTAGGTTGGAATCTGAAAGAGAGTTAGACTTTGATGATGAAATTGAATTTGATGGTTGGACTGAAATTGATATAAGTACAAATACTCCACAGCCACAAACTCCTTTTGAATTTATGGGAAATTCTTCCATAAATGAAGATGTTGCATTGCTAACAACACCTCTGCAATTATTTTCACACCTCTGCAATTTTTTATTTATTTGGTTGAAAAAATTGTTGAAGAATCAAATGTATATTTTATACAAGAACAGAGAACGGAGCCTTCAACGTCTGGTGCTGTAATGGATTGGAATGTCACAGCAGCAGAAATGCGAATATTTTTTGCAATAGTGTTAAATATGAGTATCGTATACAAGCCAGATGAAAATATGTATTGGTCGAAAAACCCTATTATTGCCACTCCATTTTTTTCCAAAGTAATGTCCAATAGGCGGTTCAAATTGATCAAAAAGTATTTACATTTTATGAATAATGAAACCTATAATTATGATTTACATCCTTATCCGAAACTGAATAAAATTTGGCCTGTATATGATTTTCTGAATAAAAAATTTAAAACTGCTTATACCCTTCAAAGGAAAATTACAATTGACGAAAACCTAATGTTGTATAAAGGAGCACTAAGCTGGAAACAATATATGCCCATGAAACGTGCAAGATTTGGCATCAAAAGTTACTTCTTGTGCGTATCGAAAACTGGGTATTGGCTATGTGCGAAGGCATGGAAGGGGAAGTCAAATCGACCGAAGCGTTCGTTGTGGCTACTTTGAGCATTAAAGTAAGCTACTATAACAGAAATTTTAAACAAAAACACATAACATATTGGTTTATTTCAAATTTAAATAAGATAATTAAAAATAAGCCACCAAAGCTGTTGTATAGTGGGTTGTAGAAATACTAGCAGAAAAAGTGACTGCAAATTCTATACATTTTCTACAGCTAAGTGGAAAGAAAATCAATGGGAAAAGTGGATCGCTGCGGTTAGAAGAATAAAGTAAGTATCATAACCTTATAGTTATAAAAATTCAATTCGGAGTACTGTGAATAGTTGGAAAATTGTTATGTTTTTTAGCAAAAAGAAAAATTATAAGTCAATAAATTGTTATTTTATCAAAATTTAATGCTTACTAGAAAAAATTGTTTTGCAAACAATGTAATACAATATATATATATATATGTATATATATATATATATATATATATATATGATATTCAGTTTTCAGGGCAATACATCAATTAAAAAATTTGTATGACTTTAAAACATTTTTATTTTTTCCATACGTTTCGACACATTGTTTTGTGTCATCTTCAGTGGACTATGTAATTGAATTAATCCTAATTATTTCATATTATAAATGTTCACAATGCATCGGAGCACAGAAATGTACGGCGTGATGTACTTTACAAATTCATAAAAAATCTCATTCAAAAATTTATATATGGTTCAATTTAAAATGACAAAGATTGGTTTTTTGTTGCATTGTGAACATTTATAATATGAAATAATTAGGATTGTGCATTGTGAACATTTATAATATGAAATAATTAGGATTAAGTCAATTACATAGTCCACTGAAAATGACACAAAACAATGTGTCGAAACGTATGGAAAAAATAAAAATGTTTTAAAGTCATACAAATTTTTTAATTGATGTATTGCCCTGAAAACTGAATATCACATATTTCAACATCAAAATTATAATAAAAAAAATTAATATATTTATATATATATATATATATATATATATTCGATTACTTTAAGGTTTTTATATAAATATTTTTATTACTTTAATATAATTATTTTATATACATATGATGTGCATTTTTGTAAAATTCAATAAGAAGTAGATTTGTATAAGTAAGCATCAGAAAATAAAAATTGATACCTTTTGTGTAAAATGATTTTTTATAAATTAATATATATATATATATATATATATATATATATATATATAATTTTCATATGATGCTAAATGATCTAGTTGATTAGAGGTTTGATGAAGCTAGATGTTTTAAACATTTTGATTCATACACATTTTTAAGTTGGCAATGCAAATTCAAGCATGTCTGCTTATATATTTCAAAAAGCCTAAAACTCTTTTCCAATGAAAAACAGCGCGAATGATCTTTACCAAAAATTAATCAACGCAATTTCCAACTGATATTTTTCGAATGGTTTTCAAAATTGTTAGAGGAATTTTTGGCAAAACCATGGACTTATTTGCTAATTATAAGAAAAGACTTGGCCGATCGGGTGTAATCGAAAGGCTTTCACATGCTTATTTATTTATGGGCTTTCATCAAATCTTTTAAATCGGCGGAACAAAAACATACTTCTTCGGAAAGTAAACATTAAGAACGATTAAAGTTAGATACATTTGCATATTCAATTAATTCACAGATGAATATAGCATGAATTACATAATAAAAATTTGTTTACAATGTGACGAAACTTTACATTAACTTATCAACCTATTTAATATAGGTATTGCAAGACGCAACACAACAAAAAGCAGGTGTATTAGTAGTAAAAAACCAATAGAGCGCATGGCGTTATTTTAATTTTTTTTTTAAAAAAGATTAACATTTTTGAAAAAATTTTACTTCGAAAAAAATAGATTTTTGAGAAACTATAAATTGGACAAGAAATTACTTTTTTTGAAAAAAATAATTTTAAAAAAATTTTTTTTTTGAAAATTTTTTTTTTTATTTTGACATATTGTGGAAAATCTGAACTTTCTTTTCAAAGCAATCGTACTGCTTTAACTGCATAGGGACAAAATATAAAGCGCGTGAGCCCCGCGTCGCTGTCTAACGCATAAGCATTGGTACGGAACCCATAGGAATGTTAACAAAATGTATACTTATTGTTAAAATCTCTATAAAATATCTGCGAAACCGCTAGACCTACCTTCATGAAAATTTTATCGATTCTTCATCTTGTCAATACAAGTGAAATGGTTTTTGAATTATTCAAATCGGACGCCCCGTTCTCTTAAAAGCTGAGTTACCGTTTTCGGCACTTTTTGCGCCGTATCTTCGGAACGGCTAGATCTGCCTTTGCCAAAAACTAATCAGCACGTCTCCTTATCAATACGAATCGAATGTTTTTTGAATTATTCAAATCGGTTGATCCGTGTTCCCGAAATCGTCGACGAAAATTTGTATCCGCACATACATACACACACGTACACACACACACACATACATCCATTTTTTCTAAGGTATGCCAAAATGTTCAGAAACCTCTGAAACATAAAATAAATAAAAATTTTGATTTTTAACTTCCCGAAGGAGAAGTTTATGTTTTCATCAAAAAATCCGAATGGCTAATTTTATGTTTTCTCGACGTTTCAAGCCATTCTGAATCGAATGAGACCAAATTTGGAAAAAGTATGTGTGTGTGTGTGTGTGTGTGTGTGTGAACAGATTTTTTGCCGTAAATCGACGTTTTCTCCAAAACGGCCAAAAATTTAAAAGCCATTTGATGTATCTCGATGAGGACTATCGTCTCTGAGTTTTGTGCGGCGATCGGCCGGGCCGTTTCTTTGTAAGTTGCAGAAAAGTGAAAATTTTTTCGCCCACGTTTTAGCCCGCAATTCTGAATCGATTCTGAAAATTCAAAAACCGTTCGATAGATATTGGTTGGGAATCGTGCTGATTAGTTTTTGGTAAAGATCGGCCAAGCCGTTTTCTTGTAATAACGTTTTAAAAAAAAAAAATCGACGATTTTTATGATTTTTTTTTTGACGGTAGATACCATAGGTTTCTAGGTCATACTAAAATATTACGGCTCTACGACAACTCGTTTAGCTTTAAAAATTCGTCAAAGTTTGCAAAAATTGGTATAGTTTTTTTGACATTTGTCAAAATTAGACTTTTGATCGACGTTTTCTCAAAAGCGCCTGAACCGATTTCAGAAATTTAAAAGCCATTTGATGTATTTCGGTGAGGACTATCGTTTGTCAGTTTTGTGCGACGATCTGCCAAGCCGTTTCTTTGTAATTTGAAAAAAAGTGTTAAACTTTTCGTACACATTTAAGCTCATCCTACCGAACCGATTTTAAAAGATCAAAAACTATTCGAAAGATATTAGTTGGAAATGGTACTGATTAATTTTAGGTGAAAATCTACCGAGCCGTTTTCTTGTAATGAACTGTTGAAAAAAAAATTTAAGCCGATTTTCATGGAACTTTTTTTGGCTTGTACTGTACTGTATATAACTTACTGTAATATTACGGTATTACGACAAGTAGTTTAATTTTAAAAATTCGTCAAACTTTACTAAAATTATTATCGTTTTTTTTAAGTTGGATTGATGAAGTATATTATTTACACACTTTTTTGATTAAACCAATTATTTACACATATCGGGAAGTTCATGTAACTTGCCTCAAGGCTAAATACCAAACCAACTAGTTGATTTTTTTGCGATTACTATAACTTGCCCTACGGGAAGTAAATTAAGATTTTTAAAAGATTCAATTTTTTTTCTAAACTTTGAAAAATTAGTATGTAAGTATTGAAATGTTTGAAAAAAAAAGACTTTTTGAAAAAAAATTTTTGTTTTGTTTTGAAATATTTTGTAAATTTTGAACTTTTTTTTAAAACAATTACGCTGCGTTGGATGCGAAGGGAGAAAGTATCGATTACAGTCTAACTGATAAACCTTGGTACGGTACCCTTAGAAATGTAACCAAATTTGTTATTGTATTTAAAATATCTGATAGTTTGATGTGCTTATGAATGATGATTATTTGTGGCCGCCAACTGGCATTTTTTCATTTTGTTCACGATTTTTCATTTCGTCAATGCAAATAATTTGTTTTTTGAATCATTCAAATCGGATACTCCGTTATCTCAAAAACAGAATTACCATTTTTGGCATTTTTTGCCCCGTATTTTCAAAACGGCAGGACATGCCGTTGCCAAAAACTAATCACCACGTCTCCTTATCAATAGAAGTCGAATGTTTTTTGAATCATTCAAATCGGTTGATCCGTGTTCTCGAAATACATACCCATACACACATATATCCAGGTATGCCAAAATGTTCAGAAACTTTTGAAACGTAAAGATGTATCCGAACATAATTATCTAAATGTTGTCCACTTAACTGTCTATGATGTTAAAACAATTTATTTTTATAATTTTATTATAATTTTTATAATAAAATGTGATTTACTAAACAACCATTGGGCTCGCCCGTAGGTCAGCGGTTAAGAGCGACGGGACTTGTTTCAGAGGTCCCGGGTTCGGTACCCAGTGACAACTATTTTCACTTGAAAATATAGATAGCAATATGTTTCCAAGTGAAAATAGCCCTTGTCCGGCATTGCTGCACCAATAAAATGTCAGCCCTATTAGATTAATTCTAATAACAAAAACATCAAATATGGATGATTAACCACTGGGTTACCATCTAAAATAAATACGAAGTAAGAAGTTTTAGCCCAACAGCTCATAGGACGTAAGGTCTGATTGCTGTTCAAAAATATATATAAAAAAAAAGCAACCATTGATTTATCCCCACCAATAATTTCCTGTCTTACAGCTAAAACAATGTCGTAAAATTGTCAGTTTGGGTCAGTTCATCGCATATGTTCGCTCAATAAGTCTTCGCGTTTGAGATATATATATATATATATATATATATATATATATATATACTCGTATATATATAATAATCCATTTATACTTGTTTATCTATGATGTAATCCAACAAATATTTGACAGAAAGTACTAATGATGTGAATAACGAAATCAATGGTAGGTTTTACTATGTTTCATTATACAGTATACTCATTTATTAAATATTTCGAAACATAATAATAAGTTAATGTATTATTATATCCGTTTAATAACAGTTATTTGAATAGTCTCCTTTTAGTTGTCTTATTTTTCTAGTTTTCAATCACCAATCGATGTTCTGCTAATAAAACGAGTTTTAACTAGGAGAAAGTGGCATTTTGTCTGAAGGCAAGTTGCATGAACTTCACGATATGTGTAAATAATCGTCATAACATTAATTTCAAACTTTAATGATTTTTTAAGATATTGGTTAAAACCATGAGCTATATATATATATTAATGAAATCCTCAAAAAACTAACAATTGATTACGAAAAAACGACCCCGCCGATCTTTACGAGAAACTAATTAGCACGATTTCCAACTGATATTTTTCAATTTTTTAAAATCGGTTCAGGATTGCTGAATTTCTGTCTAATTTAATTGTCTCTATGGGAAGGAAATAAAATAAAGAAGCAAAAATTATTAAGCTTTTTTTAAGAGTTTGATTGACATTCATTTAGTGCTGTTTATATAAATGTTTTATTCACATTTTTGTGATTATAAAAACTTATTTTTAAAACACATGCTTATTTACATATAACATTGTTAACCATTTCATTATGATGCTTGTCATATAGCTCTTGTGTTATCATACTAAAAGTATGTCGGCACTGATTCCTCTTCTAAGTAGATAATTTTTTTCAATATAACTTTTCTCCACTAAATCTATAAATCAAATCAAAAGTACAGTTATACTTTAGAAATTGAATCTAATACTAAATATTAAGTGTTATTTGAAGAAGAAAAAAACTAAACAGGTACTGAAATTAATGTTTTACCTATATGAATTTCTTTAAACCTATAAAAATGTAATTCTTATTTAAACCATTTTTGGTCGATTTGAAGAAGTTTTTTTTTAAGTATGATTTAATTCAATAATTATTGATAAATTGCTCACCTGACAAGCATTTGAAACTAAACAATGAAATTCCATAGACCTGGATTTTGTTGAATCGGCGAACAGACATCAAAAGAACTTAACAAAAACAATACATTTAATAAAATAGATTTATTTTTATTAACTATTGCATATATACAGTTTGATATCAAAATACTTAAAACTAATCAAAACCTAATCTTTCAAAAAGACCTTTAAAACCATTGCTTTGCACCTTTTATATGCTGTTTAGTAAAAATTTCTAAGACTCAACTCAAGTTACATTTTAAAATTGTTAGCTATATGTAAATTTTCTATACACTATTTTAACTATATATACAATTTTCGTAAAACGAGCCTTTACGTTAAGAAAAAAATTAAATCTACAATAACAAGCAATACTAATTTAATATTATATTAATAACCTATAATAAACATTAAATAATTATTTTTAGAAATTTAAAATCAATGGAATGTATTAGATCAACAATTCATTTTTTGTTTCTAATTATTCCAATCTAAGAAGAAATTCATGAAATTACTTATAATTGCTTCTCATTTAAATGTTAATTCTTCTATACTAAATTATTAAACATCTAATTCAGCCTTTTAAGTAATAATATGGCATTAAAACAGGTAATTATTAATCTTGAAAATATTGTCAGTCTTATTACTCATTTCATATATGAAATGATATGTTTTTTCTTAAATATAAGGATATATCCTTATATTTAAGAAAAAACATATCACCTGCATTCACTAGTATCTGATTTGGTGTTATTAGGTACTGGTATGCATATACTATCTAGAGTCTCCTCCTTAATATTCATTGATCCAGAGTGCTCTTCTTGTGCCATGTTTTTGCAGTTTTCTTTTGAGCACTTGCAGGCGCTATTACATTTCCTGTTGTTTTTGCGACAACCACATAATCTGTTTTCACATTTACCTTTACAGCTACATTGGCTTACATCTGCTGACACTCGCTTATGCCTTGGCAGTGTCTGTATATGAGCAAAAAAAGGAATAATTGACCAAAAGAAAAGTTTTTCAAAAAAAACTTATAAACATGATTATATGATATCAAGTTGGCAACTAAATTAAGTGCGGAAGAAAATCAACATTTTTTTTATGAAACTAAATAACTTTATTCTGAAATGCATTGTCTATTTTTATCACTGATTTTTGTCATCTTTTAAGCTACTTCAAGCAAGCATAATCCCACTTCTAAAAACTTCTGGTTATTATTAACAAAAACTGAATCAAGAATAATCATTGAATTGTTTAGCATTAAAGGAGTTTTGTAAAGATCAAAACAAAAAGTAATAAAAAAAGGCAAGGTCAGCATTATATGGTCTAGTAATTTTTGTTGAGTGGCCAAAAATATGTGATGCCAATAATGGAATAAATCACCATTTCGTTTTGTGAATTTAGATCACTTTTGTAATCAATTTTTTATTCAGACAAGTTGGACGATCAGAGCGTTTTCATATTTGAGTGAAAAATCACCAGAACAAAATTTATCAAACCAATTTTTACACTGCCGTTTTTTTTGTCTGCTATCCAATAACAAAAAGTTTTTATATTTCAACTACGTGAGCAAACCTAAAAAATCAATTGATACCATCGGAGAGAGAAAACCACTGCCAACTAATTTGCTAATATATTAGAGAGTAATTGAGAATATTGATATTTATGTATATCTCATGCTTTAATTTTAATTTAATTTGGAGAAACAAGATGCACAAAGCTTTTGCTTTGTGTTCCCAGACTATATTTACTAATCCAGTACGCTCATAAATTTTAAGCATTATTTAACCCAAATATTATTGTAAAAAAAATCACTCATTTTAAATAATCAAAAGTAAAAATTTTCACTGATTAATATGATTTCACTCACCTTCACTAACCGGACTTGCTTATACATAGGCGTTAGTCTAAAATCAGGATCTTTTTTAGCGGAATCTGCATAAACCTCATCATCACTTTCTGATGAACTCATTGGCTCGAAATCCAGCTTAAGATGATCTGGATCTTTTTTCATTTTCTGAGCCTTTTTTTCACGTGTTCTACAATTCTTAATATCATTTCTGTTTCCATATGTCATTAATTCAGCCAATTCATGTCTATGTTGCTCGCGTAGCTTATCCATTTCCTGTTGATATTGAGCAACTTTCGCCACTGCTTCTGTTAGCTGATTCTCCAGTTCAGTACCGCGCTCTAAGCAGATACAATGAAAATTATTTTAACTTTCCCATACTAACATTGTATCTTTTCACATATTTACATATTTTTGTTGCTATAAAAATATCAGATTAATAGATTTGATTGTAATAATACCATTATGGACATCAACTGAACGCCTTGGGTCAGCAATCATATCAAATAAGTCTTTTGGAGCATATTTAGGTTCAGGTATTGGCATATTCACTTTTTGTGCAACTTGTGCCACTAATGTTCGCTTCCAAGCCAATTCCTTATTTAATTGTTGGAGCCCTGTTGTTAAAGCTGCCTGCTGAGATAAATGGTTATCTTGTTGTTCCTTTACATCAAGGTCAGTAATGCTTTCAGATGATTCTAAGTGAACATCTTCTTGAAAACCACTGCTTTCACAGGACACTTCTGATACAGGTCTTTTTTCAATATCATGGTCCAAAATATGAGTATATACTTTTTTTAGTGTTTTCTAAAAATGGATTTAAGACTGTCTCATTTTAATAAACATGTTATTCTATACTTTTATATTTCAAAAAACACTCTCAAACTTATCATTAGAAGCAGAGTTTTTTGAACTGTCAGTGATATAAAATATGAAAACAAACCTGCACTTCCTCTATGCTTTCTTTAATTGTATGTAAACCAATATTATATGAGTTTTCACTTGTGCTTAACTCTCCCTTAGTTTCATCATCTAATGAATCTAATGCTTTCAATAAATTATTATCCTTTATCTGAAATTAATATAATAATGTATATAATGTGTATGTATTATATAAATAAATAATAATCTTTTAGAATTTTTTCAAGTTTCTTAATTTTTCTTAATGATATATAATATATATATATACATATACATAAGTAAATTATTGTGCAAAATGTTGTAACCTCTTGTCTCGATTTCAGTACAAGTTCATTTTTGTGCTCTTTATTTACAATTGGTTTATTTTTTATTTTGTTTGCTCTATTTGCATATCGTAACGTGCTCATTATTTCTTCTATGTTGTAATCCGCTGGGCTTACACAAGCTATCATTAATGTAACCGCATTGCCCCCAAGAGAATCTAGAAATTGAAAATATATCACACATGACAAACAGATATGAACGATTCGGAATGACTGAAACTCGTATCAAAACAACTTGTATGTCGGAATCGGATGCCGTATATATCCGTACGATATATATATATAATAATAATAATAATGAGTGCTCTGCCCTAGGGCAGGTCCGTGAGCTGAGTGAAACTCCAACTCGATTCAGGGAAGAAGTAGTGTGAGAGTTTTTCCCATTTCCATTTCACACCGCAGTGCCCGAGATGGGCTTATTTTCAATTGGAACATATTTTGATCTATATTTTCAATTGAAAATGGACATCGCGCTGCCCGATGCCAGGTTGCCAGAGCGGGAATCGAACGCGCGACCTTGTCCATACAAAGTCATCGCGTTGACTACGGCGGACCCTACGATATATATATATATATATTATATATATATATATATATATATATATATAT
>NW_020536269.1:0-27922 GCF_003426905.1 Ctenocephalides felis | reverse complement strand
TTCATTGAAAGTTGGTAATATGAAGTTTGTTCTTATAAAAGTCAAGTTGACATTGTCAACTGATTTGATGAATAAAAATAAATATGTGGAATTGTCACATTTATTACACACATATATATATATATATATATATATATATATATATATATACTAGCTGACCCGACAGACTTCGCCCGTCAAAAAAAATTGTAATGTGGCAGTGTTTTGTTCCTACCTTTTTTAAATTCTTTTCAAAAAATTATCCTGAACAGAACCGTCACCCTGGTAATAATTTGTTGTGAATTAAAAATAATTAAATAAAACACTATAAGCATTTAAATAAGCAATTTTAATCATGTAAATCATAATGATAATAATTAACAATAAAAAAACAGTTATATTTTCATTGTAGTGCTTTTGATTAACGATGTTTTTTGTTTGATTGCCTGGCGCTTAGACAAACAAATCTGATGGTTTTCCAATAGGAGAACAGGCAACATACAATTGACCATATGAGAAACATGGGTTCTCCAAATTAATGCCAAAAATACTTAATGATTGGCCCTGAGACTTGTTTATGGTCATAGCAAAAGCAAGCCGCACTGGAAACTGTAGTCGTTAAACTAAAAGGAAACATCAGTCGGAATCATTGGGATGCGCGGAATGAGAACACCTTCTCCTTTATATTTTCCTTTCAATATAGTTGCTTCTATCACGTTGTTTAGTAATTTTTTTATTGCTAACCGTGTGCCATTGCAAAGGCGCGGTTGGTTGATATTTAGCAACATTATTATTACCGATCCTACCTTTAATTAAAGATTGTGCGGTGGCAATCCGAGCAAATCTAGCGAGTTCAAAAATTCCGGTGGATAGTTAACTACATCGTCTTGGTTAATTGCCGAATCAACTAATTTATATATCTTCGATTCGCCTGTAGTTTGTTCTTGAATTTTGAAATTTAATTCATTTACATCAATGTTTTTGGCTGCCAATTTAGCTCGTTTGCTTAACCAATCATGGTTTCTGTAATTTTGAGCAACATCTGGAAATACCTGCTGAATCAGTTCTTTTTTTGATTGAGGTAAATGACAAAAATTTTGAGGAAAGTTAATGCATTCAGTCAACATGTCAATAGGAAAATTGCCATTACCAATGTCAATGAGTTGTTTAGAGAATATGTTTCCAGATTGGTCATTTTGCAACTTAACACGCATATTCTTGCTTAAATGAAGTACTTTGACATTTTTCCACAGATTGGATGACCTTAGACATGCGTTGAGTTTATCAGCTGGCGTTGATCGTGGAATCACTGGCAATGTTTGACGAAAATCTCCCGCTAATAAAATCATTGCACCACTATATCTTTTAAGGTTCGGTATAAAGCCTCGAAAGATTTTTTTCTGTGCCATCGTGCATTCATCCCAAACGATCAATTAACATTGCTGCAAAACCTTAGCCATTACACGGTTCTTCGAAATGTTGCAAGTTGGAGTTTCATTGCCTTGCATAGTTAATGGCAATTTTAGAGCTGAATGGGCTGTTCGTCCACCTTCGTGCAAAGTTGCTGCGATTCCCGATAAAGCGAGTGCAAGTGCAATTTCATTTGTGAGCGAATTGCTGCTAATATTAATGAAATCAAAAAAGTTTTTCCTGTACCACCAGGTGCATCTAAGAAGTGAATCCCCCCAGTTCCATCATTTGTTACTTTCATAAGAGTATCAAATACATATCTCTGTTGTTCATACAACAGTGGAAGATTTGTTTTAGATTTATTCTTTCAAATTGTTGAGATCATAATGTTTTTCTCTGTGCAACTTTTGGTTAAAAGCATCATGCATTGGACGATTAGGCGTGGCCAGGCCTAATTAAATTAATAGTTTGTTTGACATCATCAAGCGCATGTCTTCAATTGAAATCAATGCTTCGTTGTAAATTTCCTCTTTTATTTGCATATTTGGATATCCCATTCTATTCCGTATTTCACACAAAATATCATCACACATATAATTTTGTACTTGATCCACAAATCAATTAGGTTTTATGGAAGGCATGTGGATATCATTATAGAAAACAATGTTCGTATTTGATGAGCGTGTGAAGATATTACAGCATCACTGAGAGTTTGATCGCAATGAGCGTTATTTTCTAGGAATTGTAAACGTTGACAGGCTTCTCTGTAAGATCCACACAACTCACCATCAACATTTCGTAAATGCTGGAATAATTTTGGGCCAGGTACATTGACTAATAGCAGTCGCAAATAAACATTCATTATTGCTTGGATGTACTGAATAAATTTGACCAATCGCATCGGTGGAATATACATCTGGGTATCCTGGTACTGGTTTTCATTTTTTTTCATCGTATAAACCTCCTTGAAGATTGATTCCAAGTATACTATTTTGGCATTTCAGAATATAGCAGTGTTTGTGCAAAATTATTGTTTTGACATGTCCCAAAAAAACTTGTTAATGTAGTAGATGGTGGCTGAGCTGCTCTTTGACCTACGTACTCTGCTGTAAAATACACCCTTTGCCCATTTTCTTAATGCACAGCTCTCATGAATTGGAAAAGAAAATATTCACCAAATTGCTTCATTACTACTAACCCATATCCTAATTCTTCATGTTCATTTCGGACATCATGTTCTTGTGCAGTACCATTAGATCGGTGATTAGCTTGGTTTGTAGCGTTTCGTGTTCTTCTACTTAACTACCTCGTCCTGTAGGAGACATTATTAAAATATTGTGTTACATGCAATAACTTTTTATTCATAGATAGATAACAAAACACTACAAACAAAACAAAAGCACACTCTAGAGTATAACAGAAAATGCAAAAAAACACCACCGGCACCGGCAAATGGACATTGACATTGATTTTTTTAATCTTATATGACTTGAAGTCAAATTCTTTAAAGCCATGCCAATTTTGTCGCTTGCCGAAAGTAAAACAAATGAAATAATATCGAGAAGCCGACTACGATTATTCGTATTAGTTAGGAAAGGGCTGTTTTTAGGGTTTTCCCGACGATTATTCGATTTTTTCTCGCCGTAAGAACCATCCTTGGACATCAACAAATATTTAAAAAAAAGAATTGGCCAAATTGGTCTAGACGTTGTTGAGTTATGCGCTTACCAACACATTTTGCGATCCATTTTATATATATAATATATATATATATATATATAAATTTCACACACACACACCCACATATATTATATATATATATATATATATATTTATATATATATATATATATATATATATTTATTATATATATATATATATATATATATATATATATATATTTATATTGATTGTTTCTTTTCCGAACAGTAAATCCAATAATAAAAAACAATTTGTTTTTTGAAGATGTTTAATACGACGTTTCGGAACTAGGTACGTTCCATCATCAGGTTTATTCTGTCAAATACAATGTTTTTTAAAATACTGATTAACATTATTAACAATGGTCAATACAGATTAATTAGAAAAAAATTTTGTTATAAAGGAATGGATTATGTACCGGATAGATAGTAATAAGACTTAACTAAAAAAGGTTTTATATAAAATTGAGAAGCAAAAATTATTTACCTGTAATAATTTATATATCCATATCACTAATATTTTTTTGTTAAAAACACTCGATTTTTTTGGAAGATATTTGTAGATGTTACGACTACACAAGACTTAAACACACTGATATGGATTTCTGTCTGCCAGATGTAAAGGACAAAGCACGGAACTCTTGGCAAAAATGATTTTTATGGCTCTTGTTTGGTAATTTACGAAAAAAGGAAAAATATTGCTTTAGTAAATGTTGAGAAATATATTATATATATATATATATATATATATACATACATACATGAACATGTATATGCACACCTACATACTCATACATACATATGCACATATCCATATATTAATGTATCCACAATTATACACATGAACACATATGCAAGTGTATGTGTATAGTGTATACCCAAAAACATACATATGAGCATATATATGGATGTACATATATTACAACATATATACATGTATATATATACACATATTCAAAAACTATTAGGATTAATTATTTTTAATCAGGTTTAAAAAATTTAAATATGAGTCATGAATGATATTGTGATCTGATCTTTTATTAACACTTTTTGACGAATTCAAAAAGATTAAACTGCTTTCAGAAAAAAGTCTTTTAAAAGTACAATCCTCTCTATATAAAATATTGGGTTCAAAGGTGAAATTATGTGAGTTTTCGATGGAATGCTGAACAAGAGTACTTTGGAAATTTCGGCTTTTATGATGAGTGACGCTTAATATATATATATTTATATATATATATATATATATATATATATGATAAAAATTGTTTCTTGGGCATCCATCCAATAATTAAAAAAAAAACAGTTTTAATGCAAAATGTTTTAATTAAGAGAACATACGTTTCGGGTCCAGATTTGACCCATCTTCAGTGCTACAAATAATATATCAGGGTTAAAAATTAAAACAATATAAAAAATAATATAAAAGATACATAATTACAGACAAAAATAAGTAGAAACAATGTATATGAAAAGTATATATGAAAAACAACATAAAATAAACATATGTAAAGACTCACCATACAAATAAATTTTTTAAAAAAATATAACACAAAGAACAACACAAAAATGTAAACGAAAAATAAGTATGAAATAAAAAATTGAAAAAACATCAAGTTATGAAAATTGTAAAAATTAAAATAAATAATATGTTCTATTGTAAAAAAGGTTATTCCAAAAACACATCTTGTTAGTTTGGAGACAGAATTACGTATGTGTAAAACGAAGTGAAATGTGGGCCTACGTGTTTGCAGCAGAAAATAGTGGAAACTGTATCGTCATTGGATGAGAGAACGGGATAGAGAGAATTTTAAGGGTTACAGTTATGAAGAATTTTCCAGCGATCATGCGCAAGGAACATAGAAAATTTTTAAATATGTAAGTCATCCATAATCAGACGGTTGAACAAAGTTGGATCAAAATAAAAATATAGAAACATAATAAAACCAAGATAGAACAATGTAAAAATTGTGAAATAGAGAATTATATTAAGAAAAAGTATAAATATTAACTGAAAAAGATAAAAGTTAAAAAAAAACAAGTTATTAATAATTAAAAAACAACAGATATATGTATATATAACGCAACACAATAATTGTACAAATGCATACACATACACAAAACATAACTAACATAAACAACCACATGCAAACATGCAATTACAACATATGTGTAAAATCCAAATATACACACAAATGCAACATACATGTATATCCACAAACATAAATATGTATATATGTACATATACACATACATAAATAAACGCATATATACATATATATATATATATATATGTATACATATTACAAAAAAGAATTGTTACGAAGTATTGCGCATATTGAAAAAATTGTTCGAAGCATCGCGGTAAATATTGCAAAGAGAAGCCGAATCAAAACGTTTGTTAATAGTAGGTAATATTTGTATAAAAAATAATTTAAAATAAATTTTTAAGTAGGTAATATTTGTATAAAATAATTTAAAATAAATTTTTTTATACAAATATTACCTACTATTAACAAACGTTTTGATTCGGCTTTTCTTTGCAATATTTACCGCGATGCTTCGAACAATTTTTTCAATATGCGCAATACTTCGTAACAATTTTTTTATGTAATATGTATATATATATATATGTATATATGCGTTTATTTATGTATGTGTATATGTACATATATACATATTTATGTTTGTGGATATACATGTATGTTGCATTTGTGTGTATATTTGGATTTTACACATATGTTGTAATTGCATGTTTGCATGTGGTTGTTTATGTTAGTTATGTTTTGTGTATGTGTATGCATTTGTACAATTATTGTGTTGCGTTATATATACATATATCTGTTGTTTTTTAATTATTAATAACTTGTTTTTTTTTAACTTTTATCTTTTTCAGTTAATATTTATACTTTTTCTTAATATAATTCTCTATTTCACAATTTTTTACATTGTTCTATCTTGGTTTTATTATGTTTCTATATTTTTATTTTGATCCACATATTTCATTTTGATCCAACTTTGTTCAACCGTCTGATTATGGATGACTTACATATTTAAAAATTTTCTATGTTCCTTGCGCATGATCGCTGGAAAATTCTTCATAACTGTAACCCTTAAAATTCTCTCTATCCCGTTCTCTCATCCAATGACGATACAGTTTCCACTATTTTCCGCTGCAAACACGTAGGCCCACATTTCACTTCGTTTTACACATACGTAATTCTGTCTCCAAACTAACAAGATGTGTTTTTGGAATAACCTTTTTTACAATAAAACATATTATTTATTTTAATTTTTACAATTTTCATAACTTGATGTTTTTTCAATTTTTTATTTCATACTTATTTTTTCGTTTACATTTTTGTGTTGTTCTTTGTGTTATATTTTTTTAAAAAATTTATTTGTATGGTGAGTTTCTTTACATATGTTTATTTTATGTTGTTTTTCATATATACTTTTCATATACATTGTTTCTACTTATTTTTGTCTGTAATTATGTATCTTTTATATTATTTTTTATATTGTTTTAATTTGTAACCCTGATATATTTATTTGTAGCACTGAAGATGGGTCAAATCTGGACCCGAAACGTATGTTCTCTTAATTAAAACATTTTGCATTAAAACTGTTTTTTTTTAATTATTGGATGGATGCCCAAGAAACAATTTTTATCATATTACTTCACCATCTGAAGAAAAACCTCTCGCTTTATATATATATATATATATATATATATATATATATATATATATTTCACATTTATTATTATTAATACTAAGGTTTAATTTAAAAAACTTAAATAGTTTCGTTACAGCAAAGCCATATACTAAAACATCGAATTTACATGTTATATAAAAATAGCAATATAAAAATATATAGTTATATAAAAATGTTATGAAAAATAAAAAATCAATTTTCAGGTTATGTTATGAGAATTTTATGAAAAAATATTAACCATTAAAACTATAACAAATATAAGTGATTTTCTAAAATTAAACGATTTGGCGCATGTTGCAAGTTTCTTTTAATATGTACCCGTACATCTGCAATATTAAAAAAGCAGTAGCCTAACAATAAGCGATTTTCATAGTATTAGTTGATCCTTTCTGACGTCAGACCTAGGTTTTAGGTACCTGCGTAGGTTTGTTTTCGACAACGAACGAATTTCTATATCGTTGAATAACTAACTGTCCGCCATGTTTTCAACTATTTCAAAACCAGTTGATTTTCAACTAGTTATTTCGTTGCGACGAAACGGTTAGTTTGTTAACAAAGAAGAAACGGTTGAAAATGACCGTTCGTTGATTCAACGCCCATCACTAGTCTAGACTAACTTTAAATGTTATTAGGAAGTATTTAGATAAAAAAAATGAGCCGTTGTGCGAATGACACAGGCCAGAGACTGCAATATTCTAAGAATTGTAACACAAAAACCGGCGCCAAGGCACGGTGCTCTGAAAATGTCAAACCGTCAGAATATATTCTGACCATATTGCGCCTAGAAAAAATTAATTTAATCTTCATATTATTTCCTATAGTTACTGTATATATGTTATACAGTAATATTAATATAGTTAATATTTCTAAACAAAGCTTATTATGAGTATAGTAATGTTAGTTGCATGGCATATTGATACTATTGAGAAATATATTTTTTAGAAATAAAGCCAAATAAATCCTATCTTAATCCTAGATTTCTTAATTAACATAATTGATAAGGATTTAACAATGATATATTTAATAAAAGTAGTAGAACTAACATAATTAAGTAAATTTATTAATTAAAATCTCCATTTGGTAGTGGAATAATTAATGACATGGATTTCTCAGCATAGAGGGCATAATTTCGATATTGTTTCTTCTTTTGTAACAAATGTACGCTTCTTTACAACTATATTTTTATGATCAACTTTCGATTCAATACCGTAAGAAATTTCTAACGCCGCCCGACTTTGTTCGAGGAAGGTAATTAATTCTGTAAGGGTCGGCAGATTTTTGTGCGCTCTATTAGAATTGAATTTAAGTCGCATAGAGAAATCCAGTTTATTCAATAGCATAAATGTAAGGTAGCCCAGTTATCGACACCGATGTCCAAAGCTTTGAGGGAATTAATAATTTGCTGAGCGGAATGAATGAATGTTTTTGATGTATCCTTAGTTATGTTTAAAAGTTTCGGAAAATCAATAAATTGCTGTAAATATGTATAAGTTATGACACATTTATATTCAAATTTACTTGTTAATGTATCCCACGCTAATTTGTAATTAGCGTCGCTTAGTTGCAAATTATTAATAGTCTCAGCGGCATCCCCAATAAAGTGTGCGTTTAAGTAATACAATATTTGGACATCGGTTAATGATTTATTGTTATTAATTGTTGATACAAATAAGTCCATAAATCCTGTCCAATCTTTATAAGAGTCGTTAAATTGCGGGATATATATATATAAACAGTTTTATTTGCGCTTCGGGAGTTAACTTTAAATTTTGCTAGATTAGATGAATCCGCTATTAATCTGTCAATTTTGTACGATACGTTTTCATATAATGTTTGAATCACTGACGTCTTATCTGAATAATCATCCGAATAGTCATCGAATTTATTCCATATTTTTTCAAATTCTAAAAATTTTGCATCAAGACGTTTTTTCACATTTTCTAGTAAATTAATTGGTTCATCATTAAAATTTGTGTTCAATAAATTCTCAAAGTAATTTTTAATGTTTGCGCATTTTTTTAAGTTTTTTCATTTCTGCCATTTTATTTTTAAAATCTGACTGATTATAATTTCCAATAATTGAACACTTTGTTAAACAAACTATCTAATACCTGACGCGTTAACTGTTACAAATTCATCAATATAGTTACTACTCAATGTTTATGCTTATATTATTCAATTAAATAACATTCGAAGAATAGTAATTAAACAAATTAAAATTGAGTAACGCTTAACTTATGACAAATACAAAATTTTAAGAACAAGTATTAACAGCAAATAATAATCAGAAAAGTTACAAATATATAACAAAAATAAACAACTACAACCGTAAGCGTGAAATTGGCCCAGGAAAGTATGAGCTGCTCTACAGGAAGACCCTCAAGGTCAGCACCCTGGATTCAGCGGAATGTTTCTTGTAGTAGCTGGTTTTTTTATAAAGAGATAAAGTCAGCACTCTGGATGCAAATACCAAGTTACCAAAAATAACAAGTCTTAATATTAGTCGAAGATAATTTCAGTTGCTGATCTATCAGAAAATTGATCTGGTGTGCCGGATGTCCAAGAAAAAATAAGCTGCTTCATAGAAAACAGCAAAAGATTGAAGTCAGCTCTCTGGTTTCAAAAAAATGCACCACCGTCTCTGATATTAGATTACAAAAACAACCACGCGGAATTAATTGGCGGGAAAACACGTTAAATTTTATCACAGTTTATCGCGATACGTACAAATTACGTGCTCATAACACACCCAATCAAAATTTAATAAAAACACTGTGATTGGTATAAAATCTATATAATATCTTCAAACTATTACAGATTGAATTAAATTCAAAATATTCATTCAAAATACCCTTTTACAGTTATTTGAAAATGTCAAACCATTTGACATTTTACGAATGAGCCGCCGTCTGCTGTTTCATTTAAATTACGCTTCCACAGAAAATTTCAAATAAAAAATTTAAACTTTCTGCGCGATTTTGGAATAATATCTCACCTTTCTCACAACCTATGGGTTAGCACAATTTTTTTAAGACTAAGACTGGCCAAATCCGTACAGCCATTTTAACGTTTTACCATACCTAATATTTCATCGAGCTCAATTTTTATATATAAGATATATATATTGTTGTACACCCGTCAAAAGTTGGAATTAGAGAAATTGCCGTTTGGAAACAAAATCTTGCATCAGAAATTGATTCAATTGTGCTATTCATCATTATTTATTTGATTGAAAAGGAAAAAAAGAAAAAAAAAAATTAAGAAAAATACAGTAAAACAGAAGCGCAAAAATTTACAATATACAAAATATTTAAATTTAGTTTACTAACTTGGAATCCTTCTGAATATTTTCATTTTGGCCCGGTACTTGTAGTAGTTCAAGGGACTTGCAATGTTGCACTAACACTCGAATATGCACTGAAATTTTTTGATTTTATAACTTTACAGTTTTCTTGATTTTTTTAACAATTTTTCTTTATTTTTGAATCTTGATTTCTGCTATAAACTAGAGTTTTCTTGATTTTTCTTATTAATTCTTGATTCGCATTCTTGTTTCTTGATTTTTTTTATTTTATTTTACTTCGGGTCTTGATTTATTTTATTACTTCGGGTCTTGATTTATATTTTACTTCGGGTCTTGAATTATATTTTACTTCGGGTCTTGAATTATTTTATTACTTCGGGTCTTGAATTATTTTATACTTCGGGTCTTGAATTATTTTATACTTCGGGTCTTGAATTATTTTATACTTCGGGTCTTGAATTATTTTATACTTCGGGTCTTGAATTATTTTATACTTCGGGTCTTGATTTATTCAATATTTCGAGTCTTCGGTTTTCTGATCATCAACTACGTCCACTTTTGGCAAGGCTATCCTCGGAGGCAAAGTTTTCCACGATGTACTGCCTAGTTTGAAGTAGCACCCTTATATTTTTTGTCACTCTTGGCAATTATTTTTTAAACGCCGTTCTTTCAAGCTCACAAAAGAAAAGTTTGAATGTTACTTCATCAGTCAAACACCGCTGTCACCAAATAAATGTTGGCAGTCAAACACCGATGCCACCAAATAAATGTTGGACACCGCGTTGATGAACAGAAAGGGCTGTTGGCGCCGCTATATGCAAATCGGTGTTGTTGCTCTGGACCTTTCGGAGTTCCTGAAAACTCACTTGCTGAAAATACTTGAGATTGATAAATGAAAAGACTATTTCAAAAACTTCACTTTATTACACTTTTAGTACAAGGAACTCGGAGGTATTGGAAGAGAAGTGTTTGCCCGGCGACCGACAGATTAAGACTGATTTATTTCATAATTATTAAAACTAAAATCCTTCGAAACGTAGTGGGGATTTGTCTCGAATATTCTATGCAACGAAAAGGACAAAGTAATGAATTTAGCTGATTAAACAAAATGTTATTCATACGAGCTTGGTGAGAATTGTTAACTAGGCGGAATGTCGATTATATGATCTTGGTGAGATTTGTCGATGTAGATTCATGATTTCGTGAGAGAATGTGTAATGTCAGCTACTACGCAATAGTCTGAGAAAAGTTAATATGAACCGTTAATATCAGCTAAAGCTCAGAGGTTCTAAGATTTCAGTCTGGACTTGTTAGGAATCTAATATTATGACAGTGGTTAGCAACTTGTAATATCAGGGGTGTACAACAATATATATATATATATATATATATATATATCTATATATATATATATATATATATATATCTATATATATATATATATATATATATATAAAATTCAAAAGTAAATTTAAAATATAAATTCATAATTTTTATGAATTTCAAAAAATTTTGACAGAAAATGACCAAAAAAAACACAAAACACTAAAATGATAAATGTCAAAATTTATGGAAAATTCGAGAAAAAAAATTTAACGTTTTTGTAAAAAAAAATTTGACAGTTCAAAAAATATAATTCAAAAACATACATATTATAGATATATCCAACATTTATATCCAAATTAGATGCAATGCTATATTCAAAATCACTGTTTATAGTTTTAAATCTAATTAAAAATCAATGTTTATAATTTTAAATAAAAGTTGACATAAAAAAATGTGAAATGACATTTGTCAATTTTTATAAAAATTATTAGATAAATAGATTTATAATTTATATTTATTTACGAAATTAGTTCGGATACCAAAACTTCCACAAAACATTATAGATCACAAAAAAACGACATATTAAATTTAACATTAATAATAAACAAAATTTTGACAGTTAAGAAAAATTGAATTTTTAACGACTTCAATAAGAAACAAATACATTAATTATTCCAAGTTTTGTTATAGGCAATATTGTAGATACAAAACATTATTGAAAAATATATTATATTAAATTTCGGCCAAGAAGGATATATTTATTTAGTTTTATATTTTTTATAAATTTCCATAAATTTTGACAGAAATTTACTAAAAAAAGACAAAACACTAAAATGACAAATGATAATATTTATGGAAACTTCGAGAAAAAACGATTTATGATTTTTGAAAAAAAAATGACAATTCTAAAAATATATTATTTTTACTAATTGAAAAAGAACAGATATCTTCTTATATATAAAAATGGATCGCAAAATGTGTTGGTAAGCGCATAACTCAACAACGCCTGGACCAATTTGACCAATTCTTCTTTTAAAATGTTTGTTCATGTCCAAGGATGGTTCTTACGGCGAGAAAAAATTGAATAATTGCCGGGAAAACCCTAAAAACAGCTCTATTCTTTTTTAATCGAGTAGGCAACGATATTTGTAGAAAAAACAATGATCTATGTCATGACATTTTGTGTAGTTTTTGATAATCTAATTTTTAATATATTTATATAAACATAGAAATATCTTTCTATTAATTAACGAGCTATATTGACAGCCAAAAATATTGATGTAAATGAATTAAATTTCAAAATTCAAGAACAAATTACAGGCGAATCAGTTGATTGGGCAACTAACCAAGACGATCCACCGGAGTTTTTAAACTCGCTGGATTTGCTAGGATTGTCACCTCACAATCTTCAATTAAAGGTTGGATCCGCAATTATAATGTTGCAAAATATCGACCAACCGCGCCTTTGCTACGGCACAAAGTTAGGGATAAAATCAATTTTAAATGCTTCTTATAGTGTTTCATTTAATTATTTTTAATTCACACCGAATTATTACCAGGGTGACGGTTTAATTCACACCGAATTATTACCAGGGTGACGGTTCTGTTCGGGATAATTTTTTGCAAAGAATAGAAAAAAGGTACGAACAAAACACCGCCACATTACAAATTTTTTTGACAGGACGAAGTCTGTCGGGTCGGCTAGTATTATAATATATCCAACAGTTATATCCAAATTAGGCAAAATGCTATATTCAAAATAATAGAAATATATAATGTTTATAGATTTAAATAAATTTTGATAGTTGTAAACTAAAAAAAAGTCAAATGTCATTTATCAATATCTATGGAAAATATTAGATGAATAAATTTATAATTTATATTTAATTGGTTTGCTTAACATATTAGTTCGGATACTAACACGTCCTCAAAACATAATAGATCAGAATGAAATAGCGACATATTAAATTTAACTTTAATCATAAGGTCAAAAGAATTAATATTTTTAACGAATTCAAATAGGAACAAATACATTAATTATTCCAACTTATATTATAGGCAATACTACAAATCACATTTAAGATACAGAATAATAAAATTTATCAAATTTAAATAAATTTGGGCGGTTACGAATTCAAAACAAATGCCGAAAATGACGTTTGTTAATATTCCGGGACATTTATGAATAAATTAATTTATGATTAAGATTTAATTTGCTTAAGTTGTTCATTCAGGTAAACATCACAAAATTAACATAAATCATGATGAAAACTGAATATTATATCATATCATATTAAATTTCAAAGTGCCAAAAATCAAACATTTAACAGATTTGGACTAGAATTTCTCAGAACTTGATCCATGTTATTTTCAGGGATAGTATGAATGTGAATTTATAGTCGGAAATTTATATTATAAGTGTTTCGTAAGTAATAACAAATTTAAAAAAATGCATTGAAATCGATGAGTGTCTAATCATAAATTTATGTAAAATTTTTAAAGAAAATATTAAAGGCTTATAGCAAGTTTCCAATAGTATGTGAAACCATTCCTAAATAAAGCATCGTAGAACATGTTAAAATGTTAGCTAAAGGTAAATAGGACGTAATACCAAATAAGATATAACAAATTTATAAAAATCGCTTGGTTATTCATTATACATTTTGTAATGTACTCATTTATTCAAATATTTAATTATTTCAGTTTATTTATTATTTAAGTTTAAAAAAAACTTTAATCAATAGTATTGATCTATCATATTTAAACTTAAATCCGGATTTTATTTATTTTTGAATTGACATGAATTTTTTATCGCGTTGCGACGGCTCTTATTGAAATCCACCTGATTGAAATTTGAATCCGTTTGACAACCAACATTTCAAACCTTTTGTTATTAAAAATTTATATGAATCCAAAAATAAATAAAATCCGGATTAAAATTTGAATACTATAATCAATACTATTGATCAAAGTGTTTTTTTGAACTTAAATAATAAATATAATAAAATAATTAAAGATTTGAATAAATGAATACACTACAAAATTTATAAAGAATAACCAAGTGACTTTTATAAATTTGTTTTATCCTATTTGGTATTACGTCCTATTTACCTTGCTAAAATTTTAACATGTTCTATGACCGTATTATGGAATGGTTTCATTGGTCACATAGGTTGTCAAATATCTCCCTTCCGCCTTTTTGTATTATAAACCAAGAGCAAAAAAGCGGAAGGGAGATATTTGACAACCTAATACTATTGGAAACTTGGTATAAACCTTTAATTTTAATAAGGGTCGTCGCAACGTGAGACCTGTCCCTAAATTTTGAATGTACTTTCAAAATGTCTTCCGTCGTAAGACCGGTCGAAAATCCCACTTTCCCTAAATGATGTCATCTGGAATCAATTATTAAATATTTTTTTTGTTGAACTGTCAAAATTTTGTTTATGATTAATTGAGGTTTATTATTGTGATCTATAATTTTTTGATGAAGTTTTGGTATCCGAAATAATTTGGTAAGCTAATCAAATAAATAATCTATTTATCTGATTATTTTCATAAATATTGACAAATGACATTTCACTTTTTTCATGTCAACATTCATTTAAATTTGTGGGGAGATCAAGCAGGCTGGCGATGATTTGTAAAAAAACAATGGGACATGTCATGTATATTTTTGATATCGTAATATTTTTATAGTCAATAAATTTGATATATTTTTTATGTTGGGAGTTTCTAATTTAATATATTGTCATAATCATTACAACTCCCATATTGGTGACTCACGACGATGGAGATGAAGATAAAGGAGTTTTATTTTTCGAGGATTTAAGAAAAATTGAATTTGACGCAGCACCATAGTCACTGGTCTTCAGAGACGACCTATAAGGTACGTCCAGTCCAATCCATCATAGTTAACGCACTTACTATCTGGATCAGACTTCCGAGGTTACTCATTTGGTATACCCAGACCTCAGTGTCTATTGCTGACAGAAAAAATAATTTGGAGCCTGAACTTTTCATTGGAATGCAATTCAACCTCTCTTTCTCTGTTAACTCAACAAATCGTCTTATAATGCTACCTCCCATTATCGGTGACAACGACGAGTCAAAACAAAATTTGACATAATTTATTGGATTCCACAATTCTGGACTCTTATGTCAAAGAAACCAATGATCCTGATTTGGATAAAGAGCCAACTTCTTTCTCTGATCGGAACTCATCAGATACGAATGCAACGCTTGCAGAAATGGAAACTGGACCCATAAATTATGCATTCTAAACATTAATCAGAACCTTATGCAGAATATGGAGTTGATGGCAGGTCAAATCACCACATACGGTGGATCTGCTGACGAAACATGGAAATTTGTAATTGACCAGTATTACAACACTGGTCTGCTATAATCTGCTTTCCCACCACATTTTTATAACGTGTTTCCCTGTATTTTCTTTTTAAACTGTGTGTGAGATCAACACTGGGCAGGGAGTGTGTGGGGAGATCAAGCAGGCTGGCGATGATTTGTAAAAAAACAATGGGACATGTCATGTATATTTTTGATATCGTAATATTTTTATAGTCAATAAATTTGATATATTTTTTATGTTGGGAGTTTCTAATTTAATATATTGTCATAATCATTACAACTCCCACAAATTTATAAACATTGATTTTTAGATTTATTAGATTTAAAATTATAAACTGATTTTTAACATAGCATTTCATCTAATTTGGATATAAATGTTGGATATATTTATATATGTATATGTTTTTGAATTGTATTTTTTGAGCTGTCAAATATTTATATTCATAAATCATAAATCTTCTTTCTCGATTTTTCCATAAATTTTGACATTTGTCATTTTATTGTTTTGTTTTTTTTGTCGTTTTCTGTCAAACTTTTTAGAAATTTATAAAAATTATATATTTATATTTTAAATTTACTTTTCAAAATTTCCTATAACCTAAGTTGGATATATATGCACACGATGAGCCAATCAAATTTAAAGTCGGTTCAGTAGTTTAGGCGTCCATCGTGACACGAGGTTTATATATATATATATATATATATATATATATATATATATATATACATATATATTAAATTTTTTATATAATTTTGATGTTGAAATATGTGATATTCAGTTTTCAGGGCAATACATCAATTAAAAAATTTGTATGACTTTGAAACATTTTTATTTTTTCCATACGTTTCGACACATAGTTTTGTGTCATCTTCAGTGGACTCTATTTTGAAGGCACAGATAAAAATTATTAATTAAAACTAATATATAAGAAGTGATATGGTATGAACTTACATGTAATTGTAATAATCCTAATTATTTCCTAATTATAATTGTTCACAATGCACAATGAAACCAATTCTTGTCACTTTAAATTTAACAATATATAAATTTTTGAATGAGTTATTTTATGAATTTGTAAAATACATTCCGCTATTATGTATTCCGATGCAAGAGTGAAGCCTAAATGTGCACAAATGTGCACACCACGTGTTAGAAGCTAGGTACCGAGCACACGAACTGACCAGAGAATTTAAGGTTTGACAACGCGAGAGGGTACATATAGTAAAATATAAAAAGATGACAATTGTGAGGGTGGACATAGTTGGTAGAATTGAGATAAAATTAAAAGAAAAAGAAAAATTAACATAAAAATGAATATAATTAAAAAGTCGATAGGATAGGTAATTATTTTAAAGGAATGAATTTCGAGACATTGTTTAAAACTACTTGGTAATTCTCACACAGTGAAGAATTATCCAATCTTTTGTTTATGCTATTTTTGATAAGATGTATGAAACATGATTCTGAAAAGCGTCTCTGCGATGTATTCGACTCGTGATATAAAATTGTGGCAACATCAAAATTGAAAATATGATTGAAATGTATGTGGTATTAATTTGAATATAGCATTTTGCCTAATTTGGATATAACTGTTGGATATATTATAATATAGAGTAGAGCAGGGCTAGTTGAGCATAGGGGCAAGTTGAGCAATCGAAATATCTCAAAAACTATTCACCGTCCGTTTAGGCATTATATGGCGGAAAGAGGTTTGGGAGAAATAAACATCCCGCGATCGCTAGTGGCCGCTGGAAAAATGAGTGAGGCTCACGGGCGTTTTGTTTATTTTGAGACCAAAAAGTAAAAAAGTAATTTATCACGAGTTTTCATCTAGTTTAGTCAAATGTTATTTGTTTTTAATTAGGTAAATGTTATTCTTTCATATAATTATAGTACTTTTGATATGCACAGAGATTCTGGGTATAATTCTCACGGTTTTTTTATAAACTCACTTTTATTTTGAAATTCCGAGTTGGGGTTAGTTGAGCATAGTTGCTAAACTTGTTCTATCACTAAAACAATTACCATTAACTTCCAGAAATTAATTATTATTTTTAAGATTTAATCTAAGTTTATGATTAATAATAAAAGAAATAATGATATTAAACAAAAGTACTGAATATAATAGTAAAATAAATCCTAAGATACAATATTGTTTTGTTGATTCTACTTTTGGTTAATTATTCAAAGAAAATTACTATTAATTTTGTTTTCTCTGTCAATAAAAACTATAAATATAGAACTGGTTATTAAAAACTTATTTTATTTCATCACTAATCGATATTGAACCTATGATTTCCAGTTTCGATTTGATCGCCGAACAGTTAACAACTATTAAAAATAAATTTTGAGTGACATATATAGATAAGATATGGAGAGTGGTGAGTACGGTGAGAACGGTGAGTCATCACCGCCTCAGTACAATGTTAATAGAATCAGTAACTTAGGAACAAGCATTGCTGATGCAATGAAAATATATTATAATAAAGATTTAAATTCAATACAACAATGTTATAATAGTTTAATTAACAAGAAAAGTGAATATTCTAAAAAATTAAGTGATTTAGGCAATAAACTACATAGTGGAAAAAAAGTGTTAGTATTAATATATTAAATAAATCAATTAAAAGTGTTAAAACTGTTAAAATGAAAAAAGTGACGGAAAGATTAAAAAATACTTCTAAAAAACTAGAAAATGTTAAAACTTCTAACAAGACTAGTGAAGATATCTCGGAAGAGTCGGAAACAAATTGGGATGAAAGTATGGAAAAAGAAAATATTAGTACAGAAATAGATAGCAACAAAAATATGGATTTAGAATTAGAAGATCAAGATAATTTAGAAATTAATGAACCCATAAAAGAAATTAGCCAAAATGATGATATAAATAAAAATTCATATAATAATAAATACAAAAATTTGACCTACTCAAACAGAGATATAGGACCATTCATTATCTACGTGGAATCCGAAAATATAAACAATGGAGTGGTACACCAAATGGCAATAGGCAAGCTTATGCTTAAAAACTTTCCACAATACAAACATGATATAATTGAAATAAGATCCATAGGAAAAAACAGAATCAAAATTATATTTAATAACTATAATATAGCAAATAATATTATTAAGGACGAGGTGTTCGTTAAAAACAAATTGCGAGCATATATTCCCACGTTCTTACTAATTAGGAAGGGTGTCATACACGGCATAGACGCTGATATGACAGATCAAGAGATAAGAGAAGATATAAAATCAGATGTTGAAATTTTAGATTTAAAAAGAATAAATAAAAAAGAAAATAATAAATTAGTGCCTACAAAAACTTGTATAATAACCTTCAGGGGACAACAATTACCTGATCGTGTGTCGATATATGCAGTCAAATTCAGGGTCGAACAATACAATAAAATTACACAATGTTTTAATTGCCAAAATTACGGCCACGTGACCAATCAGTGTAAGGGTAAAACAAGGTGTGGTCATTGTTCAGGCGAACACAAGTATAAGGACTGTGAAAACAAAGAAAATTCTCCGACATGCGCATTATGCAAGGAAGAGCATCAGACAAAAGACAAAAAATGTGGTAAATACTTATATCACATCAAAGTAAAAAATATAATGACCGACTATAATATAAGTTTTAGGGAAGCCAAGGCGATATTAAACAATAAAACATATGCTGATGTCATAAGACCAGATGTAGAAATTAAAAACAAAATCAGTTTTCCCGATCTGCCTGACGAACAGATAGAAAAATATACAGAAATATATCAACATCCAGAAATCATAAGACCAACAAGAACGGTACCTAAATTGGCATATAGAAACAACAATAACATAAGCAGTACAAATCATAGCAATGTCGACAAAATAACGGGAAACCCACACAGCGCACAGGAGCGAAATAGATACAAAAATAATTATCATAACACAACACAAAAACCCATAATACACGACAGGAGTGAGAAAAACGAAGTACCTCGTGATAAGCAAACGATATTAAAAATTGAAGAAAGACACAGATGAAGAAATTTAAAAGAATACTACGATAGAAGGAGGGAAATAAACAAAGACGATACTGAGTGGAAAACTCCGAATAATTAGGAAGATAACGATAGCGATAATGAAGAGAAAAAAGATGGCGTGGACTGTAATAAAACGAATAAGATTGAAGAAAATAAAAGACAACTAAATCACTTCATAGAACTGGCAATGAAGTTAAGGGAAAAAATAGAATCTGAGAGAAACAAAGATTGTAAAGAATTAGAGGAAATTATATATAATCTGAAATACGATATCCACACTATTGGTAAATATTTAAACCTAATAAAACAGATAAAGACATAAGTAATGTAAGTCAAGAACATAACAAAGGATGTGAGAATAATTCTAACGGGAGGTAGATGATATAGAAGAGTACCTTTAGATAGCATCTGTAAATTAAAAACTAATAAACAAACATGGACAATTTTAACATACTTCAACTAAATTGTAGGTCATTACTTGGAAACAAGGAAAGCATAGAAAGCCTGATGTACCATAAGAAAATTCATATTGCTGCTCTAGCAGAAACTTGGCTGAAACAAGGACAAAAATTTAACTTTAAAGATTATAAAATATTTCGAAGTGACAGACAGGATGGTTATGGTGGCTCAGCCATACTGATCAGAAACAGTATTACCTGTGAGGAATTCAGACATTCTCAGAACAACCGGGACATCCAAATGACTGCAGTTATAATTAAATCGACAACCCCCTTTTGCGTGGTATCTATATATTGCTCACCTCAAGCCACAAAAGATTTATATTTAATCCAAAATTTTATTGAACAAATTCCAGTTAGACTGATCGTCACCGGAGATTTCAATAGTAAACACATAGCATGGGGAAACGAAATAATTGATAGAGGAGGGGCTATAATGTATGATATTATAGATAGTCTTAACCTAGTTGTATTGAATGATGGAACTCATACAACAATACAAACTATTAAGAAAAAATCTACCGCCATTGATCTTTCCTTTTGCTCGACATATATTCACGACAGGATTCATTGAAGTGTAATTCCTGAAAGTATTGGCTCTGATCATCTACCAATTATAATAAAGTTGCATTGCAAATTTAATACAAGTATGTGTTGGTATCCTGGTAGAAAATGGAACACAAAACAAGCAAATTGGGAAAAATATGGATCAGAGATTGAAGATATTCTGGAGACTTCAACAATTCCTTACAACTGCGAAGAAAAATATAAGTTTATCCAAGATACCATAAATAAGGCGGCAGCAAAGCACATTAAACAATATAAAGTATCGGATACCTTTAAACCGGCCATATGGTGGGACAAAGACTGTGAGATTCAAACAAGAAGAAGAAACGAAGCCTTTAAGAAACTAAGAAAGGAATTTAACTACGAAAATTACTTGAGTCTATAAAAAGCAATAACACAAACTAAACGACTGTTTAAAACAAAGAAAAGAGAAAAATGGCGTGAGTTAATAAATTCGTTCAATATGAATACAAATATAAACAAAATCTTAAGACTCATACTCCCGATTTTGTTCCTGGACCTGCGCTATATAATGAAGTACGGCCGGAAGACTGGATTGATGACAATAAACACGAAGAAATTAATGACCGCATCAAACATGAGGAACTTGAACTGGCGCTAAAGGAGAAAAGAGACAGCTCTCCGGGATTTGACAACACAATATATATCATGATTAGCAAAAGCTCTAAAGCATTAAAAAACCTAATAATTGAGATGTACAATTATATATTGCTGTCAAACTGGATCCCAGAAGAGTGGAAAAGAGCGGTATTAGTTTCCATGCTAAAGCCACAGAAAGATCCTGGTGATTATAAATCCTATAGACCAATAATGTTACTACCCTGCCTTTCAAAAATATTTGAAAGTATTTTAAAAAAGAGATCAGAATGGCATATAGAAAAGAATTCAATATTAAATAAATATCAATTTGGTTTCAGAAGAGGAAAAGGCACGATTGATTTACTCAGCGAACTCCTTGTGGATCTATATGGCGCGTTGACAGAAAACAAATATGTTCTATTAGTTACGACAGATGTAGAAAAAGCCTATGATCATGTAGATCACCAAATACTCAAAAATAAATTAACAAAATCAAATATTCCAATCAAAATTACTAACACTATTATGTCACTTCTATCCGATAGAAAGATTTATGTTAGGAACCAGAATCGACTTATAGGTCCAAGAATATCTTATAATGGTATCCCTCAAGGCTCGATTTTAAGTCCTATATTATTTAACATCTATACGTCGGATTTCATAGAGACAGAAGGGACAAAAGTGAAAAAATTACAATATGCAGATGATTTAGTCATGTATATTTCTTCGCGATCATTACAGGAATGTAGTGATGAAATGAACAGCTCTTTAAGAAAAGATTAAGAATGGATGCGGGACAATAAACTCACACTTGAACCTCAAAAGTCTAAATGCATTATATTTACTAGGCATAGGCTTCCGAGAAATTACATTAGTATAAATATAGACACGATTCAAATTAATATATTGGAGAACATCAAAATTCTAGGAATGATATTGAATACAAAATTAACTTTTAACAAACACGTTAACGAAATGTTAGCTAAATGTGAAAAAGGAATCAATATCCTCAAACGAGTAAGTGGCACCACTTGGGGTGCATATCCTAGTGTCTGTCTCTCGTTATATAAAGTCGTTATTAGACTCCACTTCGACTACGGGTGTCAAATTTATGGAGGGAGTTCTAAAGGGTTACTGAATAAACTAAATAGAATACAATATGCAGCTTTAAGAATATGCTTGGGAGCACTGAAGTCGACACATACAAATTCGTTGTTGGCTGAAGCTGCAGAAGCTCCTTTAGAGATAAGAAGACAGGTTATAACTAACAGGTTTTTGATTAAAACATTTAATTATGATCATGCATGGATACACAATTGTTTAGAGCCACTTGCAGTTCTGCATTTTGAAAATAGATTCTGGTATAAAAAACCAATACCACCTTTAATTGCTGGGTTTCATACCCAATTAAACCACTAGAAGAAGAAATGATGGTAAATAACAGATTTACATACTTCACTATGTCTTGGAAAGGCACGTTACCTAAAAAGTATATACATTTATCAGATAATTTCGATAATGAAAAGAAGATAGACAAGAAATTAATAAATCTGAAACTGAACAATTTAATGCTTTCAAGATGGAAAAATTTTGTTCAAATATATACCGACGGGTCAAAGACAGAAAATGGGGTTGGATGCGCAGTTTGGATCCCAAGTCAAAATAATCAACTTCAAATTAAAATACCCGACTGGGCTACAATATTCACGGCGGAAGTGATGGCCATTAATGGAGCATTAGACCTAATCAAGAAACATAAATTGGAAAAAGTTATAATTTTGTCGGATAGTAAATCTGCTTTACACGCTTTAAATATACCTAAGTATTTTGGCAATCCACTAATTTTCGACAGTATTAGAAAGATAGAAGATTTAATTAAACAGAAGCATAATATTGAATTAATATGGATAAGAGGACATGCGGATATCATCGGAAATGAGATCGCGGATGGACTGGCCAAAGATGCACATAGCACATCCACTATTGTAAATAAAATTCCTGCAGTAGACCTTAAAGGAATTGTTACAAAAAATGGAATGACTCAATGGCAAAAGGTATTCGATCAAGACTCACGTTTGAAAGGAAGACTTTACCAACCTTGTAACCCGAAGGTATCGAGAAGGACATGGTTTCAAAATATGAAATGGAACAGGAGAGAAATAACAACTAATGTAGACTAAGGCTATCACACACAAGGAATAACAGTCATCTATTCAGAATCGGTATCAAAGAAGATCCATTTTGTGCTTGTAGTATCATATTAGATACATTGGACTACATATTTTGGAAATGCAAATTATATAAAAATGAACGGAAAAAAATGTATAAAAGACTACAACAGCTAAAAGTACAATTTCCAGTAAATGCAAGACACATTATTAGTGAGAGTAATATAGGAATAAATAAAGTGTTGCTGGATTTCATGAATGATTGTAACATAAAATTGTAGTGACTTATGGAAATCAAGTTAATGATGATACGTTATTATTATTAATTTTTCTTGTTTTTTGTATATTCATACAGAAGTAATATTTTGTAATTTATTGTATTTTGTAATATGTATTGGCTAAAATGTTTGTATAGAACGAGGCCATTTTAATAAAAAAAAAACCTATGATTTCATTATACTTTCTTAGCCCCACCTATGGGGTACATTGAGCATACTTGACTTTTTGCATTTAAACAGCTGTAACTTTTAAATTTTACTTACTACCAAAAAATAGTATTAACACTTTTGTTAAGCGATAAACAATAAATCCATTAAGCCGTATAGCATTTTATTGAGACTTTTCATTGAGGAGCTACATCCGTTTAAGTAAAAATTTGCTCAACTAGCCCCGCCAATGTCAATTCACGTTCTTCAATGTCAACTTTTATTTAAATTTATAAACATTGATTTTTAATTAGATTTAAAACTATAAACAGTGATTTTGAATATAGCATTTTAAAGTGACAAAAATTGGTTTTATTGTGCATTGTGAACAATTATAATTATGAAATAATTAGAATTAATTCAATTACATAGTCCACTGAAGATGACACAAAACAATGTGTCGAAACGTATGGAAACAATAAAAATGTTTTAAAGTCATACAAATTTTTTAATTGATGTATTGCCCTGAAAACTGAATATCACATATTTCAACATCAAAATTATATAAAAAAATTAATATATATATATATATATCTTATATATTTTCTTCTGTAACAATGTAAGTTTCATTAATCCTCCTAAACTATAATCCGAATTTTTATGAATCTTCCTGAAATTTGTTCGGGAAATTTTCTAGAATGTTTTGATTCATATAGTTAGATTGTAGAAATAAATGGAAAAAATTACAAAAAACCGCTTATCATTGTTTGCCCTTGAAAATATTTTGAAGCTTAGTTTGACATTAAAAACAATTGAAGACTGTCATTTGCCAAACATTTCAATTCACTTATAGGCTAAGGCAATATTAAAATATAATAAATTCATGATTATGAAAAGAAAATTGTAATGTCTACATTATTAATGCCGAAAAGCAGCTGAGATGTGCCAAAAATTAAATTAATATAAGATGAAAATAATATAACATGCATGTGACAAGTGATGCAGTCTGCGCATGCATCATTTTGTCTGCGCACTTTGCGAACAGATTCGCCGTACGAATTCGTGCAAAGGAGACGAGCCATAAGTGATTGCGCTCAAAAATATTCAATTTGCAGTCGTTTTGCCTTACTATACAAAGTCACAATACAAAAAAAATATTTAGAAGTTTCATTGTGTCAAAAATTCATATTATTGTCATTGTGTACGGAATATTTACTCAATGAAGCGCTTTCGGTCTGAATTTTTTTTACTGTTTTCCATTTCGTTTGGAATTTTGGAACTAGGTTCATTTTGCTCTTCAGAAGTGAAAACAATTTAGACTCCTTTACCACTTCTCGGGTGGATGACATTTCTTTTCAGTGGTGTAATTTTACTTTTTTTCAAAATAACGTTTGGTCGATAAAAGAACTAATTATAAGAGAAAAATGTTTAATAATGTTTTTTAAAAAAACAAATACTTTTCAAGTTACTGGCTACTGAAAATTTGTTTCTTTTCTACGTTTTTCATCATTTTGCTAATATCTTCAAAAATATACATTTTAACGAAAATCATGTAATGAACAAAATTATATCAATTAAAATCTTAATAAATCGCTATTTTATAGTGTTTTAGGAACATTATTAGGCTAGATATAAAAATGGGTTTTTATAGTGCTCAAAATAAGCTTTAAAATGAGTACTTCTGCGTTAAAATGAGTAAACTATCATGCAAATAAAAGACGCATATAATGTTTTTTCATTTAAATAAAATAGTTTTTCAGTGCCATTTCCACCAAATTTAAAAATAATCGTATTCCATCTAGAATTAACTTGGTTTAAGAGATCTTGCTGGATTCTAGAAAATACCACAACTTTAGTACAAACGATTTTTAAAAAACTCATGATTTCATAAAAAAAAAACATTAAAAAAAACATCCAATTTCTCATTATAATATCTCTGAAAGAATACGTATAAAAGTATATATATATGAACATTCGAGGTATTTTTCTGACTCATTATTGTTGTTTATTATTTTTCCATTATACAAATATTGATAGAGTTATGATTGTTTAAAGAGTGCGCGGCTGTCCAACCAGAGGTCTTTCGAGCCCTTTAACCCTTCGCCGTTTCACAATAAGAGAAGTTACGGTAAAATTTATGATAAAGAAAGTTGTACCTCATTTAATCACCTTTAAAATAGTGTATTACAAGTTCTGATAAAATCAGAATTAAAAGAGTAATAATCCAATTAATGCTGTGGATGATGACGGAGTGCAAATTGTTTTTACTTCTGAACTTAAGATAAAGATTAGCCTATTTCCAAAATATCAAGTAACTTGGAGCACAGTAAAAAAAATCACAGAGCACAAATATTAAAAAAAAATTCAATAAAATTGTATATTAAAAATTATACACTGCGATTTATAGAACAAAATTTCCAATAGCTCAATTTATTTTATTGCATTTAAGGGTTATATAGTATTTTTAGTCACACCTGTAGATGTGGATGTATAAATGAATGATTTTTTGTTTATTCACGACTAAAACATTGATTTTCCAAATTTATCACACTAAAAATGATCGTCTGCCTTTGTGATTTATGTCACAGCATAAGATACACGTGTTGAAAATTGAAATCTTTTAAAAAATACGTACAACAAATTCAGAAAGAATTACTATATAGCATTCGCGGCAAATGTGCAATATCACACCCAAAATAATTGCTTCAATAATGTTGCCTATAATTTTTATAATATTGTACCATATTTTAACTGGATTTTAGTAATTTTAATATCTAAATTACATTTTTTTCACTAATAAATCAATATACATTATTGCTTAAGTTTATATTTGAAGTGAATTAATTTGTCAAATCCTGTTCACATGTGCTCTACTCAACTTACGATCAACAAAATTATGCTATATAGTATTATGCCGCATATATATTCTATAAATTGCAGTGTATAATTTTTAATATACAATTTTATTGAACATTTTTTAATATTTGTTAAATGAATAATTAAAGTGATAACTGTGGGAATTGAGAAGAATCATTTTATTTGAAACAGTTCTACATTCAACATCACTCATATATTGGTGTAAATAGTAATTCAAAAAACAGTAATTATTATTTTCAACTAAGCAGTAAATATTAGTATAAAATATTGTAAAATTGTAAACGTGGGTACAGAACAACGTCTGTCGGGTCGGGTCATATATATATATATATATATATATATATATATATAATATATATATGTATGAGTGAGTTCTTGAGGCCTTTTCTTTGTTTGATGTTAGTGTTAGAAGTATCGAGGCAAAGTATCGATACCGAGTACTGAAAAAAGAATCGAGGCAAAATATCGATACCAAAAAAGTATTGTGGCAAAAGTATCGATACTACTCAGTATCGAATATTGAGTACTTTTTAGCAAAATCAAACATAAGTGCAAGAAATATCTGAAACTCTCTACAGAACGAATTACATATTATGATAAATTCTATCGCCTATATTTAATGCGTTAAATCAGTATCATTTTCAATATTTTGAAAAGTTTAAAATAATAGTTTTTGGATACTAATTTCAAATTCGCTTCACATAAAAAGACAAATACTCATTAATTAAAAAATAGTATCGTTTTATGACGAAAGTATTCATTTATGAATTTAGTATCGGCTGATTTACATCAAACAGAAAATATTAAGTAATTATGAAATAGTATCGTTTTGTGACGAAAGTATTCATTTATGAATTTAGTGTCGGCTAATTCACATCAAAAAGAAAAATATTCAGTAATTATGAAATAGTATCGTTTTGTGGCGACAGTATTCATTTATGAATTTAGTATCGGCTAATTTACACAAAAAAGAAAAATACTCAGTAATTATGAA